>NC_134483.1:60313832-60361332 GCF_040206685.1 Ascaphus truei
GCTGCTGACATGCGGCGGCGCTAGCCCCTGGCGCTGCTCCTCCGCTCCCGCTCAAAATTTACTCGCCACCGCCACAGCTCCTGACGAGCGCCGCTCCCCCCACCCACCCACTGACATGTGGTGGCGGCGCCGCTCAAAATTTAATCGCCGCCGCCACTCCGTGCTCCCCCACACCGGACGCTTACTCTGCATCTGATCTCAGACGCATAGGTTGTGGGCTATTTGCCCAAATTAAAGATGGCTGCCCTGCAGCAATTGCTGTGGACTGTGCATGCGCCGCAGATCTGTTGAGAGGACAAGGCGGAGACGCGTCTCTTCGGTCTCCAAGGTAACGTTTTAGTGGGCCGGGCGAGAAGGCGAGCTGCGCAGCCGCAGAGCGGCTGCTGAGGCAGAAAAGGAGATGGGAAGAGCCTAGATAATTCAAGATGGCTGCGGATGCTCTGGTTGCTATGAAGCCTGGGAGGGGTAGGCTGCGAAACCCACACAACCTGGGACAGGGGTCCTCACAGGTAATGCAACATAGTGTGGGGGCCTGCTGGGGGGGGAATGGGGAGACTAGGGAGGGGGTACAATGGAGACCCCCTACATACAGGGGAAGAGCAAAGAGACCTTACAAGAACCAGTGACCCCATACACCCAGCTCAGGCTCCTTATAAAGGGTCAGTGACCCCATACACCCAGCTCAGGCTCCTTATAAAGGGTCAGTGACCCCATACCTCTGCCGTGTGCGCTGGCTGCAGCAGGACACGCCGCCGTGTGCGCATCTCCGCCAGGGGGAAGAGAGCGGGAGCTGCTCCGGTCATGTACCTCTGGGGGGGAAGAGCTGCTCAGGAGATTCAGGCAGAGCCCCCCGTGTCCGCAGCTCCACCGGGGGTTGGGGGAGGACACAGACAGAGAAAGACATACCCCACACAGAGAGAAAGACACACACATACACTGACAGACTGACACACATACACACAGACTGACACACATACATACACACACACTTACTGTCACAAACACACACACACACTGACTGACACACATACCTCCGCAGGGGGGCTGGCTGCCGTAAGACACAAAGCCTGCAGCTCTGCCGGGGGGGAGATTCAGACAGAGCCCCCTGTGTCCGCAGCTCCACCGGGGTGGAGAGAGTCAGGAGAGGGGGGCAGGACATAGAGAGAGACATACACACCACACACAGAGACACACACACACACTCACACTGACTGACACACACACATCCAAGGAATTCAGTTACTATAAATATAGACGTGCAAATAGCTAAAACACGCGGTCAAACTTCTTTGTGTTTTGGAACTTAAATTGTGTTTTGATTTTGAATTAAAAACATCACCATCACAAATACAATTTCTGTGACAAAAGACAAAGAAGTTTCACTTACTATGCGCGTGCACAGCACACACAGCTTTTTTTTCCATTTTCTGTGTGAGTTAAGAGCAAACTGGAGTGAGCAGCAGGACTCAGTGCCTACAATTTGATTACCATGTGGGTGTCGGGAACATCCCTGACACATATCTAGTTGTCTCCCTCTCTCAAAATTGCCTTGTTTGTCCACCGGGTGTAATGCTGCTCCTGTCTTCTGGGATTTCCTCTGTCTTCTCTTGGTTCTCTTATAGTTTCTTGTCTTCTGTCTTTGCCTGCCTTTATAGTTTCCTATCTTCTGATTACCTTTGGTTTGTATGGTTCTAGGGACTCTCCTTGCCATAGCCTGTTTCTGACATAGTCCTAGTTTATTTAGTAAAGGTCCTTACCTGTAGTTCAGCGTGTCCCATTGTGACATAGTCGCAGGATAATGGGCAGCTGTCTGTCTAATTTATAGAAGAAAGTGCAGACATAGTATGGAAGTGATCCATTCCACCGTTTCATATTTGCTGAGACGGTGGGATAGAAACTCCAGGCCAGAGATTAGTGGTACTGGTTTTTCACTCACCTGCTCTCCTAATTGAGGAAGAGGGGTATATTGCAGTTAGTTTGGCTGCTTCAGTCTCTCTCTTAGAGCCTGGAGGCTGGGGCATGCTGCTCCCCTGGATCCAGTCCGGGGTAGACGGCCCCCTCACGTGCAGCATCTGAGAATCTAATGGGACGCTGTCCCAATCTCACAGTTAAGGACTCAAAGTTATCTGTGTGTGTTGTTTAAAGTTGGTATCTGGCTTAGCCAGCCAATATTGCAGATAGGGAAAGCATGTGATTTAGACTCCTGACAGGAGTAGATGTTCTTTTTATGAGTTTGTTTTGACTTAAAGTGACAGTGTATAAAAATGTGTAGTGTCACTGATGGAAGAATTAACCGCTGAAGGTTGAGGGCTGAGTGCCCCTTGTGTGTATGCACGTGTTTGTCCCCCTTTTATACAAACCAAACCCTAGAAGACTGTGTCGGGAAAGCCTGGGCAAGTGGCAGCGGTACATAAAGGGAGCAGTTTGCCACACCATCCTGTTCTTGCATCCCAGTGCCCTGTTCGAGCAGGAATTCTTAGAACCATGGACCTCTTTAATGATAATAATAATAATTCTATCAGACCTTACAGCTATTTTCACGATAATCATGATCTGTCAAAAAAAACATTTTTTTAAGTACTTTCAACTTAGACATTTTGATATGGAATTTTCTTAAAAACAAATGGATGCTCAACCACTCTGCATTTTCCAGCCTCTTTTGTTGTAAATCTCAATACAGTAAGGGTACAAAAGCTTTATATGATCAACTTCTATTTCCTGATAACAGTGATACGAAAATACAATTTATAAAATCTTTTAACGTTTGACATGGGTTCTGGAGATTGGAGTCAGATTTTTGATTCGACAGCTAATGCTGTGCAATAAGAGAAAACAATATTAAACTTCTACATTGTTTATATCTTACCCCTGCCCAGCTTCATACTTTTTCTCCCTCTTATTCCTCTTAATCCACTAATGAAAAAGATTGGAAAATTAATTAATAAAATTTTGATTCTCAGCTTGCCCATAACCCCCTTCATATTCTAATTGACCAAACCTGTTGTAAATGTAGACAATTTAACAAATTACTTAAACACATCTTGTCTGCGACTAAATACCAGATCACTAGGGTCTGGGAAAAAATCCCGCTCCCCCCGTCTATCTCTTCCAAAAATGATTGGAATCTCGGACGCTATGATAATGGAGAAATGGATAGTTTGCTACATGATCCTGTGAAATGTTTAACTTAACGTGAGAGCCCTTGCTCCATTCAGTAAGCATAATTTGGCCTCAGGGTCTGCTCCTCCGTCTAAGGTCTGGTTTGTATTGAAAAACCTATTCAACTTCATCGGGAAAGACTACTTATTATACTTAAAGTGACATTGTAGTCCTTTTGAATGACTGGCTGCATACTTGCACTTCCCCTCCCTCTTATCCCATTCTTTATTCTCTGAACCTCTCCTCCTCTAACTCCACACGTCCTTTAGTTAATTTGTTTACTTACCGGTACTTAACTTTTCTTTTTCTCCTCAGTAACTTTTGGAAGAATTTCTCTTCCGTGCATGGCTCTTCCACATGTCTCACTTTCTTGCTGATGAGCATTTAAATCCAATTTCCCATGCCTCTATGCTCATTTCCATCACACCTCTGGAGCATGATTGGCTAAGCAGGGAGGAGGGCATGCTGGGCAGTCAGCACAGCAGCACAGATGGCCGGAGCCCAAAGGCAGCGAGATACGCTTGGAATGTCCCAGTCACTGGAGTCTGAGGTACAGTAGTTTAGGCGGTACTGAAGGCCTATTTTTTATTTTTTTTCAACAAAAAAGTTTTTATTGGGACATGAAACAGTGCATACAGTGTCTAACAACCCATAAGCATACATGGATAGTTTCGAGCCCAATATTTTGATTTTTAAAGTCGAACAGTACATGTATTGACATATCGTAGGGGAAAAGCAAAATGAAAAGAATAAAAACGACAGACAAACTAGACGAACAAGACGAACCCAGGAGAGGGGAGGGGGGGAAAGGGAGGGGGGGGGAAGGGGAAGGCCAAGCGAAGCACATCTCCTGCTTGTGTTCTACGACCACCAGCTTCGTGTCTTGTTTGGTCAGGATTTTCTCTTCACCGTCATACTGTTCGTCCACGGCTGCCCTACCAGTATTCTGGTCTGTCGTTGTCTGTGCTGCCTCCCCCTAGGAGAACGCATTTCTTTTTATCAGAGCAGGATATTAGTGGCATTCACCCCTGGGATGTCCGATTGGTCTAGCCAAGGGGCCCAGGTTTTTAGAAAGTTTGTGCCGGTGTCATTGACCAGACTCGTCAATTGCTCCATCCGGCAAACATACCAAATTCTGTTTAGAATTTTCATAATTGTGGGTAGTTCTGGTTGTTTCCACAGTGCAGCAAGTTCACACCTCGTGGCTGTTGCAAAATGTGCAATCAGTTTTTGTGCCGGTCCGCTTAGCCCTCGCCTGCGCCTGCCTAGCAGGAACAGCCAAGGGTCCAAGGGGACCGGGCGCCCGAGAATTCTCGTCAGCCAATTTTGGATTTCCTCCCATAAAGGAGCCACTTTGGTGCAACCCCACAGCATGTGCAACAAGTCTGCAGGCTCCCCACATTGTTTGGGGCACAATGGGGGGTAATCTTTTACAAATTTTGCTAATCGTATCGGGGTGAGAATCCACCTCATTAGGACTTTATATGCGTTCTCCTTCAGGGTCGTGCAGATTGAGCTTTTGGCTGCCGCCAGCACTATTGAGTCCCAGTCTTCGTCGTCTAAGGTCTCCCCTAGGTCGGCTTCCCATGCGCGTCTGTAGTTTAATTTGGTGTCGTCTGTGAGTATAGGACAGACCACCCCTCTGTAGATCGTAGAAGTAAGTCCCGTAGTGTCCGTACCCCTTTAACACAGCTGCTCAAAATTAGTACGCTTAGGGCGGTTAGGGATTTTGTTGTAAAAGGCTCTAATCTGGAGGTATCTAAAAAATTCGGAATTTGGTATCCCTGTTTCAGATTTAATTTGGTCAAAAGATTTTAATAGTGGACTACCTTTCAGATGTAGGAGCTTTGTGAGGCCCTTTTTTTTCCAGGCCCCTAGGTTCCCAACTGACATGCCCGGAGCAAAATCAGGGTTCCCCACAAACAGGGTCATATATGTGTGCTGGGTGGTGAGAGTACATTTATATCTGGTGGCTCCCCAAACTGCCAACGAGCTCTTCAGTGCCGCCAGCGGCACCCGCATAGACTTCTGGACCCTTTTTGGGAGCCAAATTAAGTCCTGCAAGTCCACAGGGAGGCAGCATATGCTTTCTAGCTCCACCCACCGTCGTAGTTCCGGTGGCATGTGCCACTGTACTATTTGTGATAATTGTGCCGCTTGGAAGTAGGCCATCAGACAAGGTACCCCGAGTCCTCCTCGTAGGGTAGGGCGAATTAACGTACTAGCTTTGATTCGAGGTTTTTTGTTACCCCAGACAAACTTCACCATGGAGGACTGCAAACGGAGGATGTCGGCCCCGGCCACCTGTACCGGGAGGGTCTGGAAGAGGTACAGGATTCTGGGAAGGAGGTTCATTTTAAGGCTTTGGATCCTGCTGATCCATGAGATTGCATAGCCAGACCATAGCCTGAGATCCTCCATCAGTGTCCTTATCAATCTGGGGTAATTTGCTTTATAGAGGGCACTATAATCTTTGGTAATATTTACCCCTAGGTATTTAATAGAGGAGGCTTGCCATTTAAAGTTAAAATTTAGTTCTATGAGTTTTGCCGTGACCTTTGGCAGGTTTAAATTTAGTGCTTCTGACTTTGTTTGATTAATTTTGAACCCCGAGATCTTGTTAAATGAGTCTAATAAGCTAAAGACGTTTGGCAGAGAGGTAAGGGGCTTTGACAGCATTAAAATAATGTCATCCGCATACAGGGCCACTTTATGTGACTGGTCTTGGATTTGGATCCCTGTTATTTCTGGGTTATTACGAATATGTGCCGCCAAGGGCTCGATGCATAGTGCGAATAGTAATGGGGACAGGGGGCAGCCCTGCCTGGTGCCACTCCGTATCGGGAATTCCTCCGAGGGGAAGCCCTGGTGCCTGATCTTCGCCTTCGGTTCTCTATACAGAGCTAGAATGGCGCCCAACATTCTCCCTTCCACCCCAAACTCCCCAAGCGTCTCTGTGAGGTAGGGCCAATCAATTCGATCAAAGGCTTTTTCGGCGTCTAAGCTAAGAGCCATGGACGGTATATTATGTTTTTGGGCCACATCAATTAAATCTATGATCCGTCTGGTGTTATCCGCCGCTTGCCTCCCACAGATGAACCCTACTTGATCTGGGTGGACCAGCTTAGGCATAACCGTGTTTAGGCGGTTTGCCAAGAGTTTGGAGAAAATTTTTGTGTCGGAATTAATCAATGAAATCAGGCGATAACTCTTACAGTCAGCTGGGTCCTTCCCTGGTTTTGGGATCACTGAGATGGACGCTTGGAGCATTTGGCCGGGTATAGGGGCACCCTCTAGGAATGAGTTAAATAACTTAGTCAGATGAGGGACTAACAGTTTACGGAATTTTTTGTAATATAGGTTAGAAAAGCCGTCTGGGCCTGGGGCTTTTGACGGCTTTAGTGATTTGATTACCTCTGAGATTTCCTCATCTGTAAAATCTTCCTGTAGTGCCTCCCTTTCCTTTCTGCTCAATTTGGGTAGATTTGCCTCCTTCAAGAATGTCTTCAATTGCCTACGCGTGGTCTCACAATGGGAGACCTTCGCTCCATCGTATAAGGTCTCATAGAATGTTTTAAACTCTTCCACAATTTGTTTTGGGTCAGAAGTTAGGCCACCTTTGTTAGTTCGAATTGATTGTATATGAAAATTACTACTCGTGTTTCGGAGTTTGCGGGCAAGCGGGGTATCTGGTTTGTTGGCACGCTCATAAAATTTTCGTTTGGACCAAGTCAGCTCCTTTTCAGCTCGGGAGGCCATCAGTAAGTTGAGTTGTGTTTTGGCGTCTAGCCAAGCCTTAAGGGACTGTGTTTGTTTATATTGTTTGTGTAGAGCGAAGAGGGATTTTAGGTCAGATTGTAAAGTGAGAATCTTTTTTTCCCTTTCTTTCTTCCGCCTACTTGCGATCCCTATGAGTTCTCCTCGTAGTGTCGCTTTATGGGCCTCCCATAGGGTAGACTGAGACGCCACGCTACCCGTGTTCTCGTTGAAGTAGTCCCTGATCTTTCCCCCAATTGATTGTTCCACCTCGGGGATTTTAAGTAAGAACTCATTGAGTTTCCAGGTCGCTCCCGGCCTGCTCAGTGTAAAATCGGTGCACCACAGCTCTACTGGTGCATGATCGGACCATGAAATATCATGGATGCCCGAGTGGGAGATCTGCGAAACCATTCTGTTGGTCACAAAGAGGTAGTCTATTCTGCTGTATCTGTCGTGTGGGTGGGAGTAAAATGTGTATTCTCTATCCCCTGGGTGTTGCTCACGCCAGATATCAACCAGATTATTGGCCCTAAGGCCTCTGATCCAGGCAGCTCTACCCTGTGGATTTTTCTGTCCGCCCTGGGTGCATCTATCTGTGTGTGGGTCAAGTGTGTGGTTGAAGTCCCCTCCTAATATTATTGCACCCTGTGCTATCGTTTGTAGGATCTTGAAGAATCTGTCGAAAAATGAAACTGCGCGGTCGCTAGGGGCATAAATGTTTGCTATGGTGATCGGTTGGCCGTGAATGGTCCCAATCACTATTATGAACCGGCCGTTTGCGTCTTTCTTTATGGTTTTTATGTCTAGTGAAATGCGGTTGTGCAACAGGATTGCGACTCCTCTTTTTTTCTTATTTGCTGAGGCAGCCACCCAGGTCTGATATCTGCTATCTAGGTATGTAGGGGAGTTGCGTCGGGAAAAGTGTGTCTCTTCTATGAGGATAACGTCAGGATTCAGTCGTTTGTAGTCTGTCATGGCCACACGTCTTTTTTGTGGACTATTAAAGCCCTTTACATTGTGTGATACGACCGTGAGGTCCTTACCCATTGGTGCTTCTTGTGCGAGTCGCTGTGGTGCTGGTCCAGTAAATGTTCCTCCGTTGGCGAAGTGTCTGGGGACGTCGGCTGCACGCCGTGTGGTCACGGTTGTTATTGGCCTGGGAACGGGGGTAACAGTAGGGAACATATATAAGGAGTACATGGGGAACATTAAGACAACAACACGTAGAGGGTTTGGTAAGCCCATGGGGCTGATCCCCATTGTGCACC
Source organism: Ascaphus truei (assembly GCF_040206685.1). Taxonomy (NCBI): domain Eukaryota; kingdom Metazoa; phylum Chordata; class Amphibia; order Anura; family Ascaphidae; genus Ascaphus; species Ascaphus truei. The sequence goes on from NC_134483.1 coordinate 60,322,019, forward strand.
AAAGTTGCCACTTCTGTGGGTCCGGCCTGGGTCCTTTCACCACTCTCAGAGAGAGAGGGCTCCCTGCCCAAATGCACCGGCCCAGCGGGGTCTTGTGTGGGTCTCCCCGGGGGTAAAACCTCGAGTCCCGCCTGGAGTCCCATGCCGATGGCGGGCGTAGTGCTGCCCGTCCCCGCCTTTGAACACAGAAAAAGAACATAATAAACTTTGCTATAAACTTCCACAACAATAACTTGTGCCATTTCCCTGACAGTGAGAGTGTAAGGTCTCCTGCCCTTCTACCTTCAACGCTGAAGACCAATTTTGTGCTTTTCCCCTTCAGAGTATACCTGCTGTATTGTATTATCTTATCTGAGTAGTCGGAACGCCCTGTATGTGCCTTGGCATGCATTTCTGGCAAACTCTTTCATATTATGTAGGTGCGCTGGGGTGGGGGGGAGGGAGGAGGAAGGGGAGGAAGGGGTGGCGGGGAAAGAGGAGGACTGGGGGGGGAGTGGGGGGGGGGAGTTTGAGGTGGGGGAAGTTTGTGTTTATACTTCATGGTTATGTCTATTCTGAGTGTTGCTCCCTATGGAGTATGGGGCGCCTATGACTTGCTAATATGACCAGGTGCATTCTCCTTTCTACATCTGTGGTCTTAGAGCCTGAGGCCCCAAGCTATTACAACAGAGAGCAGTTCATATGCATGCATCCTATTGTCCATGATTTTTCAAGTGGTTGTATCCCCGGTCTAAGGGCTTGGGGATCGGAGGGAGGAGGGAAGGAGGGAGGGGAGGGGGGTGGGAGGGGGGGGGAATAAGTAAAGGGGAGGTAGGGGCTAGGTGGTAGGGGAACGTAGGTTGTGAATGTTGGGGAGGGGGAGTGGGGGGTGGTGGAACGGTGGTATGGTGTGTAAGGGTGTAATATGAGTGGGGGGGAGGGGGGAGGAGGGGTGGGGACGTACCGTGGGTGTGATGTGGGGGGGGGGGGGGGTGTATGGGGGGAAAATGGTGGGAGTATGGGGGGGAGGTGGGGTTGGGTGATGGGGGGATAGTTCGGGGGTCCCGGGGGGGGGGGGGTAGGCGATGTGTGAATATGATCTGGGGGAGATGGGGTGTGGGGAGGGGGTGAAAGTTGTAAATACGGGAGGGGAGGGAGAGGAGTGGGGTGAGGGGGGGGGAGAGCGTGATAACTAGGGAATCCTAAAGGGGGGGGGGGGAGGTAAGGTAGTGGACTAGAGTTTGCGTATGGGGTATAAAGGGGGGGGGGATCGGGGTGCGAGGATGTGATATGCGGGGTTAGGGTATGTAGGAGGGGTGGGGTATCGGGGGGGTGAGGGGTTCTGCTGTTTTTTTTTCCAAACTTTTATTTCATTCTCTTGTGTCCGGAGTTCCTTCTATGAGGGTGTCAGTCACTTTCGGCTGCTCCGGAAATGGTATGCTGCCTGTCGCGGGCCTCTTAGTCTGCGTTTCCGGCGCCGGGGATGAAATGCCTCTACCAAGATGGCCGCACTTCTATTTCCGCTGACGTCCTTTCCGGTTGCCGCCATTCTGTCGCCGGACGTTGGAGGAAGCGGATGTCTCTCGTCAGTTCTTCCCGCGTCTCACCCTTCTTCATCCGGTGAGTGCTGTAGGGCTTGCCACGCGGCGAGGAGCCGCCATCTTCTATGGTGTGCGTGTCACGGCCGGTTTCCGGGTTTGTGAAAGTTTCAGCATCTGGATCCGCAGGTTCGGTAAGTATTTACGAGTGTCTGTGATGTCTGTTAGCGTTGGTGTAATAGTCTCGACATCATTAGGTCTTGTTTTTCAGCTTTCAACGTTCTCAGGGTGGCCTTATGTGGGATTTGAACAGTGGCTCAACTTTAGCCAACTAAGGATAGTTGCCAATACTGCCGGTTTCAGTCCGCCTCTCCCTCTGCTGCCCGATCCTTATTTTTTTTAGAACTGGGGGCCTGTTGCCATTCCGCCGTATGGCTCTGAGCTCTCCTGGAGGCCGGTGCTGGGCCTTCCTCTATTCCCAATTTGCGGAGGAACTCCGGGGCGTCTTCAGGCTCCTTCATAGTGATGGCCCTCCCATTCTTCAGGACCAGGAGTCCTAATGGAAAGGTCCATCTGTACCTGATCGCCCGATAACTTAGAAGTTTAGTTACTGGCACCAGTTTCCGTCTACGGGCCAGGGTGATAGGGGATAGATCTTGGTATAGTTGGAGGGGGATCCCCTCAAGGTTACAGGACTCTGGGCCTCTCGCCTTTTGCAATGCTGCCTCACGGGTGCTGTAATAATGCATCCTCACTATTACATCTCGCGGCTGGTCATTGGCTGTTGGCCGACACCGGAGGGCTCGGTGGCAGCGGTCCATTGCCAGCTCCACCGCCGGGACCTCCGGTAATAAAGAAGACAGCCAGCGGGAGACAAAGTCCTTTATTTCTGTGATGTCCTCTGTTATTCCTCTGATGCGGAGGTTACTCCTGCGGTCTCTGTTTTCGGAATCCTCCTGTCTGTCGGCCAGTTCTGTGATCTGGGCCTGGAGATGGTTTGCCCTTTTCTCAGCCTTCCTCGCGGTGGTAGTAATGGCTGTCACATTGTCCTCTAGAGCTCCGGTTCGTTCCCCAAGGCCCTGGACCTCTTTTTTTAGCTCTTGGATTTCAGCGCGGAAGAGCGACTTCATGCTGTTATATAACCGGTCGAAGTCGCATCTTCTAACCGGGAGTTGGCCCGCTGTGTCTTCCACCTCCTCCTCCTGCTCCGATTCAGAGCCCGCGGCGGAACCCGGCGCCATTTCTGCCTCGGCCCCCTTCGTTGCCGCCCAGCTCATGTATTTTCGTAAATCGCCGGTCTGTTTCTTTTTAGTTGACTTTTGGGCCATCCTGCGGTATTCCCCTGGCGATATTAGGCACTTTAAAGTTTGTAGATGTGTTCAAAATTGTACGTATTTATGTATTTCGCGTGGCGGGGACGGGAGCTCTCAGCCTAAGCGTCTACCTCCCTTGCCATTGCGCATGCGCAAGCGAAGGCCTATTTTTTATATGTCAAACACACAAAGCACTTTACATTATGTAGCCCCTCTTCCCGGGGCCAATTGCAGATTGGGCCCCCCCCTCTGTACTAGGGTCTGGCTACGTGTATGTATGTGGTGCATACCTGCTGGCAACAGGAGGGCCTGAGACTCCTGCGATGGTATGGGGGATGACAGGACCAGGTTACTGGGGTGAATGCCTCTGTCTCATTTAATGGTGCAACGCCTCCATCTCTGGTAAGCCCCAAGGATGAGGGGTGGAATCCTTTCAGAGAGTCCCCCACTCAGGGACGAGAGATTCCAGTCTCACACAGTCTCTTAAAAGCAGCAGCAGCTCTTTATTGTCAGCAGCAGAGTAGCAGCAACAACAGCAACAACACAGCTATCAGTCAGGTACAGGGTCTTCCTTCCTCCAGACTGCTCTCCCTCAGGATGGTATCTTGATTCCCTGCCACCACCCCAGGCCACGGGCACCCAGGGTGGGGCTAGCTCTTCCCTCACCCCCTATGCAGGGTGAGAGGTATTGGTCCACCTATATCTCACTATATTTCTAGCAGCTCTAATCCTAGGCCGCAGAATCTCCTTCTCCAGCTGTGCACTCCATGCACTTCTAACACTGAACTCTCAACACACAGGAACTAGACAGGACTGACACTAAATAGGCTGTGCACTGCCCTTTATGACTTTGGCAGGCCCCTCCCCTGTGTCTCTTGCCTTAGACACAGAGTCAGGTGGCCTACCTCCACCACTCAGAGCAGTGCTTGAAGTGGAGGAAACCCATGATAACTACTGGCAGCCTGCCCTTACCAGGGCTTATACCAGTAGGAGGAAAGACATATAGCCCCATTTCTTACCAGGGCTACAATTATGTAGTTTAAGGTTCGAGGGAAATGTAGACTCCTTGTAGGTTGTGTACAGAGCTTTAAAACCTCAAACGGTTTTTCTTCAGGTGTCTCTTACAGCATAGTTATTATTATTCTTTATTTGTGTAGCCAGGCCACCTATGGCTACTATTCTACCCTTCTCCTGGCAGTAAGTCCTGGTACAAGCAGGCCTTGCCAGTAGTTGATATGGGGGTTTCCACCTTCTTGGTGCTGCACTTGAGTGACAGCGGGAGGCGGTGACATCAGACCTGAGCATGACCAATCATGAGACAGACCTGGTGCCCTCCCCCTGGCTGTACTTAAGGGCAGGTACCGCCCAGATTTCAGAGTGCCTTTCCCCAATTGAGGAAGGCAGGTTACACATTAGAGAGAGGCTGCTTATTGGGCCTTGTCCAGTCCTCTTCCCTCCGGGGAAGAGTGAGTGTGGACCATACCTCTGCCTCTGCTAGGGAGGCAGGGAAGAGCTAGGATGGCTGCGGGTGCCCATGGCCTGTAGTAACGGTCCAGGGACCATCCTTCAGTGGTAGCTGGCAGTTACTGCATCGGGCAGAATCCTGCCTTGTTACTGTGCTGTACAGTGAGGACAATAAACAGTTCCTGTTGTTATACCTCCGGCCCGGTGTGTGACCTTACTGGGGGGAGAGTAAGCAGGTACAGTATCATGCACCACACGACCAGTAATGGCCAAATCTCCCACCAGGTGGGGGAAACACCATTACATTTGTAAAGCGCCAACATATTCCACATTGCGGTACAGTGGGGTACAGAATGACATCAACTACATAAACGGAGTTACATACAAGTAAGGACATATAAGTGCACAGAGATACAGGAGGTAATGAGGGACCTGCTCCTGTGAGTTTTGAGGGAATAAGAGGCAGTTTTGAAACAAAATGTAAAATGGCTGCTCATTGTGGGGATGGAGTATGCCTCAGGGTGGAGTATGGTCCAGCTGCACTGCTGGATCCATTAAGGTTTTGGGGGGCGGGGGGGCTGGATGTTAGGGGGTGTTTGATAGCATGGAGGTTGGTCCTGCAGCACAGCTGGTACCAATAGGGTTGGTAGGTGGATGTTAAGAGTAAGTCTGAGAGGCTTTCTTAAAAAGATGAGTCTTTAGAGTTTTTGAATGTCTGAAAGCTAGGAAAGAGTCTGACTGTGCGTGGTATGGAATTCCAGAGAGAGGGGGAAGCACGGGAGATGTCTTTAAAACAGGAGTGAGAGGAGGTGATATGGCAGGAGGAAAGGTGGATGTCGTGGGCAGAACATAGGGGCATTTAGGTATATATTTGGGGACGAGGGCATTGTTTAGAGCTTTGTAAGTCAGAGCTAGGGTTTTAAATATGATTGGTGGGATGTGGAAGCCAATGTAGTGATTTGTGTAGTGGAGCGGTGAGTGAGGTTTATGAGTCTGGCAGTAGCATTTGGGATAGATTGAAGTTGGGACAGGCAGACAAGGGGAATGCCAACTAGGAAAAAGTTGCAGTAGTCAAGGCGGAACAGAATAAATTAGTGATTTTAGTTGCGTTGTGAGTTAGAAAAGGGCCTACAATAGCAACATTTTTGGTAAGTGGAGGTGGCAGGACTTAGTAAGGGCTTGAATTTGGGGAATGAAGTAGAGGGCAGAGTCGAGGATGACCCTTAGGCAGCGGGTTTGGTGTGTTGATGAGATCGTGGTATTATTGACAGTGAGGGAGAGTTTGGGTGTAGGGGTGACAGTGGAATGGGGAAAGATTATTAATTCTGTTTTGGAAATGTAAGGCTGAAGCCCAAGTACCTCCGCTGCACGCGAGACTGGCGGCGGGCGTGCAGCCGATTCCCCGGTCTGCATTGAGCTGCAGGAAGAGAGACCGGGGGGGGGGGGGGGGGGCGTGGCGGGGGAGTGACGGTGGCACGGCCATGACGTCACCCGGCAGGTTCACCCTCATTGGCTGAACCGCCGGGGGGCGTGGCTTAGCACTCCGTCGTGAGTCCTGCTCTCAATTCTATTGAGAGCAGGAGCAACTCTCGCCACAGCGCTGCGGCCCCCCCTCGCAGCGGGCCCAGCGCCATTGAGGGGAGGGCTCTCGTCCCTGTGGCGGATGCTGCAGTAGCCAGCGGGGACCAGGCCTTAAGCTTCAGATAACGGTGGGACATCCAGGAGGAGATTGCAGATAGACAGTTGGTGAGATGAGATAAGAGTAGAAGAGGTCAGGGAAGGAGAGGTAAATGTGGGTGTCGTCAGCATAATGATGATACTGAAAGCCAAAGGATTGTATTAGTTAAAGACGAGAAGAGGTATAGAGTGAGAAGAGCCTTGTGTAACCCTGACAGAAAGAGGGAGTGAGGAGGAGGCAATGCCAGAGAAGGAAACACTAAAAGAGCGGTTAGATTGGTAGGACTTGTACCAGGAGAGTGGCTTCAGGTCAATGGAGTGTAGGGTGTGCCAGAGAAAGGGGTGATTAACAGTGTCAAAGACAGCAGAGATATCAAGAAGAATTAGTGAAGAGAAGTGACGCTTAGACTTAGCTGTGAGTAGGTCGTAGCCCACTTTTGTTAGTGCTGTTTCGGTGGACTGAAGAGGGCGGAAACCAGATTGCAAAGAGTCAAGCAGTGTGAGGATCAGGCTTCGGACACGCTTCTGTGAAGTGTCTCGTGACGCTCCTGGTGACGCACCTCTCACTTACAAGATCGTGCGCAGGTACCGTTCAGGGGTTGTCAGGTACAGGTTCTAAACACAATTAGCACTGACAGGAGAACAGCTGATTCGTCTATGACACCTGCAGTGCTAAATCTGCCCCGTGACGATCAAGTAGTACGATAGTGATTATCGTATTCAGCCCTTCACCCTCGAAGTGGACGCCTCTGATGTCGGAGTGGGAACGGTACTCTCCCAGAGAAGGGAACCCCAGACGAGACTCCACCCTTGCGCTTTTTTTGTAAAAAAATTTCAGCCGCAGAGAGAAATTACGATGTGGGAAATCATGAGCTTCTCGCTATAAAGATGGCCTTGGAAGAATGGAGGCACCTACTTGAAGGCACAACAACCCCTATCACCATCTTAACTGACCATAAGAATCTACTCTATATTGAAGGGGCTCGCCACTTAGGATCTCGCCAGGCACGTTGGGCCTTCTTCTTTACCCGCTTCAACTTCGTGATTTCCTACATTCCTGGCTCCAAGAACATTAAGGCAGATGCACTCTCCCGGCAGTTCTTAGCAGAGGACAAATCGGAGGACCAACCAGAGCCTATCCTCCCTCCGGCGTGCATTCTCTCCACAAACGTCTTCAATGCCCTTCCTGAGATCACAAGGGCACAGAACAACATCCCTGAGGGTATCCAGGTTCCAGAGGGACGGCTGTTCACCCCTCCCAGTCTTCACAGACAGGTCATGGAGTGGGGTCACGCTTCCAAGACAGCAGGTCACCCAGGTACCAGGAGGACTATCGACCTCTTGGAAGCACCTTCTGATGGCCAGGCATGCACAAGCACATCAGGAGCTTTGTGTCTTCTTGCACTACGTGCGCCCGGAACAAAACGCCCCGCAACAAACCGCCAAGTTTCTTCCAGCCTCTTCCCATCCCCGATCGACCTTGGAATCATCTCTCGATGGACTTTATAGTCGAATTACCCAAATCCAAGGGTTTGGATATGATCCTAGTAGTGGTAGATCGCTTATCGAAGCAAGCACACTTCGTTCCACTCCGGGGACTACCATGCGCCGCCGGATTATCCGAAACCTTCAGCAAGGAAATCTTCAGGCTCTACGGGACACCCCAAACCACAGTGTCATACCGGGGGTCACAATTTGTGTCTAAATTTTGGAGAGCTTTCTGCAAGAAATTAGGAATCACGTAACAGTTCTCCTCCGGTTATCATCCACAGACCAACGGGCATACCAAGCAGACCAACCAGTCACACGAACAATACATCCGCTGCTTTGTCTAAGACACTCAGGACAATTGGGCAGAACTCCTCCCTTGGGCAGAATTTGAGCATAATAACTCGTGCAACGAATCCACCCAACAGTCTCCCTTCTTCATTACTTATGGGTTCCATACCGCCACCTTTCCATCCCCAGTCTCAAACTCTGGGGTCCCTGCAGTGGAGAACAGAGTTTGACTCCTTCAGAAATATTGGGAAAAGATTCAAGACAACTTAAGGCAGGCCGCCCTTCTCCATTGTAAACAAGCCGACCACCACAGTTGAGAGACCCCTAATTATATTCCTGGCCAAAAAGTCTGGCTCTCTACGAGGAATATACGACTCAAGGTACCCTCTCCCAAACTGGCACCCAGATTCATTGGACCATTCCCCATCCTTGAGAGAATCAACCCGGTTGTCTACCGATTAAAACTCCCTCCTACCATGAAGATCCCTTCTGCCTTTCACGTTTCACTCCTGAAACCTTTCCTATCCGACAATTTTTCTACCAGCAGGAACATTCTACCCCGACCCATCCTAGTGGCGGGTCAACAGGAGTTCGAAGTTCAAGCCATCATCAATTCAAGGGTATCTAGGGGAAAACTACAATACCTAGTACACCGGAAGGGCTTTGGCTCAGAAGAACGGGAATGGTTATATCAAGACCAGGTACACGCACCTAGATTAACTCAGGAGTTTCCCCACAAGTATCCTCTAAGCCATCCCTGGGTCGCCCGGTGGCCTCCCCTCAAGGGGGAAGGGGTTACTGTCAGCACCTCTGGTCTCCATGCCTCCTCGCTCACCTGCCCCCACATCCCGCCGCAACGGTCCGCGCGGTCGCGTCTTCCACCTCTCCCCTGGCTCCGTCGGCGCACCGCCCCTGCCTTCTGGGAGCGCGCAGTGGGTCCCGTCTGTGCGTACACCTCGGCCCGTCATGCTCATTTTCGCGTGCACATTTTAAAGGGACCAATGCCTGCACTAATCTCAGGTGGGCTACACCTGAGCCACATCCAACCTCGGCCTATCACCGTTCCACGTATATCTGACCACTCCTCCTCTCTTCCCTCTCATTGGCTCTCTTTAGTTTTTAGGTTCACTCTGCCCTCTGGTTGTTGCTGAGCATAGACCTTTCTATGCACCGTGCTCATTTGCAGCCTGAATACCTGTTCCTGTCTGTTTCCGTACCCCGGTTCTGACCCTGCTTTTGCCTGACCTGTCTTTCTTGTTCCCCTAGACCACTGCTTGTTTAACGGACTTCTACGCTCTCTACTCCACGACCACGGCTTACGGACCTCGACCATTCTACTCTCTCCAACCCCGGACCAAAGGCAAGTACCCGCTACACTCTCCTACCCTGACCCGGCTACACGTTCACGACCCTGCAATCCGGACCCACCCCCATGGCTTAGGGCGGTGGTGTTATATCTTCCCCACCTCAGCCCCGCGGTCCAGTCCAGGTTGTAGTGAGCATCCGTGACAGAAATGTCTGTAAATATAACATGTAACGATGTATTGTCATTAGAACTCTGTGCCCAGGACCTACTTGAAAACGAGAGGTAACTCTCAATGTATTATTTCCTAGTAAAACATTTTATAACTAAATAATGTACTTGAGCACTCAAGTTAAAGCTGCATTTCTTCTTGGGGGATCTCCAAAGCTGAACAGCATTAATTTCAACTCCCGGTGACACCCTGCTCCTTGAGATTATAATTTTTTTGGTGAACTTGGACCTGCCGGGGCTCCGCCAGTTCCTTTGGATTTCAGCGGATCGATCTCAAAAAGGGCATTTCGCATTTTTTTTAAAACCATTATTGCCTACACACAGGGCCGCCAACAGAAATCATGGGGCCCGGGACAAATGAAAGGAGCAGCCCCCCCCCCCCGAACCCATAGCGCACCCCTCCCCCGAACACATAGCGGAAAAAAAATATCTTTTAGCGCGCAACTTTTACTTAACTATTTTCTTATTGTGATACAGAAAAAACCTGTTTATTTTTATATTTTCAACAAAATACATGTGACTGGGTGGGTGAGTGGGTGGGTGGATGACAGTGACTGGGTGGTTGGATGACAGTGGGTGGGTGGGTGAATGACAGTGGGTGGGTGGGTGAATGACAGTGGGTGGGTGAATGACAGTGACTGGGTGGGTGAATGACAGTGGGTGGGTGAATGACAGTGGGTGGGTGGATGACAGTGATTGGGTGGGTGAATGATAGTGGGTGGGTGGACGACAGTGACTGGGTGAGTGAATGACAGTAGAATGACAGTTGGGTGAATGACGGTGGATGGGTGAATGACAGTGGGTGGGTGAATGACAGTGGGTGGGTGAATGACAGTGGATGGGTGAATGACGGTGGGTGGGTGGGTGAATGACGGTGGGTGGGTGAATGACGGTGGGTGGGTGAATGACAGTGGATGGTGAATGACAGTGGATGGTGAATGACAGTGGGTGGGTGAATGACAGTGGGTGGGTGGGTGACAGTGGGTGGGTGGGTGAATGACAGTGGGTGGGTGAATAACGGTGGGTGGGTGGGATACAGTGACTGGGTGACAGTGACTGGGTGGGTGGGAGACAGTGACTGAGTGGGTGGGAGACAGTGACTGGGTGGGAGACGGTGACTGGGTGGATGGGAGACAGTGACTGGGTGACAGTGACTGGGTGGGTAACAGTGACTGGGTGGGTGACAGTCAGTGACTGGATGGGTGACAGTCAGTGACTGGATGGGTGACAGTGACAGGGTGGGTGGGTGACAGTGACTGGGTGGGTGACAGTCAGTGACTGGGTGGGTGACAGTCAGTGACTGGGTGGATGACAGTGACAGTGGGTGGGGTGACTTACCTTGACCGGGTGGGTGCAGCTTGCCGCCGGACGCTTCCGCCTCCTGTCCCCGATATCCCTGCGGCAGCTGCCTGGGACGGGAGGTGGGCATGGGGGAGGGGGCACGGGAGGTGGGCTCGGGGGACGGGGCACGGGAGGTGGGCTCGGGGGGCACGCGGGAAGCTGGCCGTGGGGGGGAAGCGGGCCGCAGGAGGAGCTGGTACTTCCCCCTCCGTCCCACGTTGGGAGCAGGGGGGGGGGGAAGCAGGCCGCAGAAGGAGCTGGTACTTCCCATACCATCCCACGTTGGGAGCGGACGGGGGAGGGGGTTGGAAGCGGGCCGCAGAAGGAGCTGGTACTTCCCCTTCTGTCCCACGTTGGGTTGGGAGCGGAGGGGGGATCGGGCCACAGAGGAGGAGCTGGTACTTCCCCCTCCGTCCCACGTTGGGAGCGGGGGGGGGAGGGGAGCGGGCCGCAGAGGAGCTGTACTACCCCCTCCATCCCACGTTGGGAGCAGGGGGGGGGGGGCGGGCCGCAGTGGAGCTGGTACTTCCCCCTCCGTCCCACATTGGGAGCGGGGGGAGGGGGGAAGCGGCCATGCGCATGCGCGCCGGGACCGCGGGGAATCGCCTCCATTTTTTTTAACTTTTAAAAAAAATTTTATTTAATTAACTGGCGCCCGGGTCCCCCTTACCCACGGGGCCCGGGACGCCAGTACCCTTTGTCCCCCCCTGTTGGCGGCCCTGCCTACACATTCCGCAACCTGTGGACGGATTTTTAAGAATCTGCCAACGAGTGGGTGAATACGCAGATTGGATTTAACAAATCCGTCAACAGATTGTATCCAATGGTGGTTTTTGAATCCACGCAGAATAAAACTGAGCAAGTCCATCTGCGGATTTTACACTGCAAAACGGATTTTGGTGGGAAAATGTGAGAAAATCTGGGAAACGGATTTGGGCGGATTCGCCCATCTCTACACAAGATACATACCTCTGAAGGTTGCAGCCCTGGCTGGGCATGCAATATGGCTGTTTAAAGGTCCAACGTCCCACGGGGCAATAGGAAGCCGCAACATTATCCCTTGTGGCTTCCCATTGGCCACATGAAACGGGACCTTTAAACCGGATTGAGATACTTGTAGCACCTTTAGAAGTATGTATCTCGGGAAGCATGGGGTCTTCGGAGCTGAACTGTGTTAATTTCAGCTCTGAGGACCCCAGCTTCTCGAGATACATACTTCTGAAGGGAGTGCCGGTAGCAACCCCAGGTTGGGTGAGCAGTATGGCTATTTAAAGGTCATGCATGAAAAAAGTAAACGACATCCCTTGTGGTTTCCTTTTGGCCCGATTGAGATACCGCCAGAAATAATTTTGTTTTGTTTTAAAAGGGCATGGTTCTTTAAATAAAAAAATATATAAAAATGTGGGCATTTAAATATATATTTTTTTGGTAGAATATTGCCACCTGCTGGCGATCTGGGCAAACATGTCATACAAAGTACTGTACGTTTGAGTTTATTACGAATCGTATTTAGACATCAGACAATATCAATCTTTTTTTTCACATTCTGAATATATTTATTTTACAACAGGATGGCTCATTTGTGTTACAGACTGTGCAGTCCCACTAACAACCCTTTAAATACAGGTATACTGCATTAGGCATTAGACAGTGAGGCATTTAAAGTGAGCTTTTTAAGTGATAAATACAGTTAGACTACAGTTAATATACTCACTTTCTTCATGCAAGACCAATAATCTCAGCTGATATGACATGGATCTAATTGCATTCTCTTCACAGGTATGTTCCTGATGTGCAAAACCTGTGTAAAAGACAGACTGACTCTGGCCTTGTAGAATTGATATAAGTATGTTCCTGATGTGCAAAACCTGTGTAAAAGACAGACTGACTCTGGCCTTGTAGAATTGATATAAGTATGTTCCTGATGTGCAAAACCTGTGTAAAAGACAGACTGACTCTGGCCTTGTAGAATTGATATAAGTTAGTATGTTTGAATTTAAAAAGTGTTTTTTTCTCTGTGATGTTAATTGTGATGTTAATTGACCAACTGGAACAAGCTGATTGATTGGGGAGGGTCATGTGACTGCTTTATCTTTATAATACCAACACCTTTCCTGCATCTTTTCAGGAACTGCATTAGGCATTAGACAGTGAGGCATTTAAAGTGAGCTTTTTAAGTGATAAATATAGTTAGACTAGACGTGACTGGGGACTGGATCTACTGCAAACTCTTTTACTCAAGACAACAAACGGTAAGCTATTCAGATCACACTATGATCCCAAACCTGCCTATTTCAACCCCCCACCCCTTTACAACTTATTTACTGCAGTCTCTCCCAAAACTGACTGCACAATACACTGAAACCCTGAACTGACTCTAGCATTGCAATACAGCTAGACATTTGACAAGGAACAGGCACACACCTGCTGTTTAGTCTGCTCACACTCACTCTGCTCACAACAGCTCCTTGCAGCACTGCCTACCTCTGGCATCATGAACCTGCTATGTATTTTAACTTTTTTCTTTCTCCTGGCCTCATGGAGATGTTACTCCCTCTATCCACTACAAACTCCTCCATCCTGGCCCACACCCAACATCACCATACACCCTGGACTACTCAAAAGCCTTGCACTATCTACTGAATGTTGGTGGAGAACTCTAAAAACCAGCACACCAACCACTGCTCACTCAAATGGCAAACACCACAAATCTACAACTTGCAAACAACTACCCAAATTTCTACTCATACTATTACTCTCTTTAGCAGGTGATATTGAACACGATTGGGTTTCAATGCGCACCACATTAACTGTGCACAATTTAGGCAATGATTTGATGAGATTCTATTGCGAGGAGCACATAACATGGGATCATTATTGCATAGCATGCGGTGACGCTCTATGGGTTTTTTGGGCTTATTAAAGCCGGTTTACCTTGTTTGTCAAGACTCAGCACGGGAGGCATATTACAGCCTGCCCGTGCGGACATTCAAACCATCAGCTGTTGGTGATACAAATAGACGCATACTATTGAGCTTTACTATTGTATGATTATAACATCTATTCATATCAGAGAGTGTACCTATTTTAGGCACCCATATGCGCTATCTACCTTACCATATTGCACACTGGCATACTCCGTTGTCACCTTCATTAGAGCACCTTTTAGGTGATTTTATATATAAGTTAAATTTATAAATATATGTTTTATGTATTTTCATTAGAAGAGTTAATTAGTATTTAATAAAAGATTTTTTGTTTTGTATTTTAAAAACCTTCTGGTATCCTATATGGTTTGAAATTTGTTTCTATCTACTCAGATATAATTTTAAGTTGAGTGCAAATCTATGGGATTTCTTTTCTGTGGTTGTTCTTGGACCATCCTATATATAGATATTGAACCTAACCCAGGTCCTCCCATTTCAGCTCTGTCCCATGCCCCTGAGAATTCCACCTTTAAATTCCAAAAAGGGCTATCTGTCGCCCATATAAACATCCTGAGCCTGCTGCCCAAACTGGACGAACTAAGGGCATGGTGCCTTATGCATAAACCCAAAGCCATCGTTCTTATTGAAACATGGCTATCCCCTAAAACCCCAGATGCAAATATTGCCATTCAGGGATACTCCATTTTTAGGAGAGATAGGTCAAAGAGAGGAGGAGGGGTGTTATTTTATATTGCAGACACATTACAATTTACACTGTTAAATTGTCCACCAAGCCCACCCTCTTTTGAAATTCTAGTTGGCAAAATCTGCCTCCCCTTTTCTAAGCAAATCTTGCTTCCTGGCATCTACCGCCCCCCTAAAGCCCCTCTACAATCCCTGACTGATATCACCCAATTTCTTGGCTCCATTTCCTCTCTGAATGAGAAGAGTGAGTTGCTAGTTCTTGGGGATTTCAACTTCAATTGGCTTGACCCTAAAAACCACAAAATCCAGATACAACTCAAGTCACTTAACCTATCGCAACTCATTTCCCAACCCACACGGATAAACCTGAAATCGCATAATCATTCCTTGCTAGACTGGATTCTCTCCTCAAACCCCAGCAGAATCCAATCCTCTGGCATCCTTCCTGATATTTTCAGTGACCATGCAATAGTGTACTGTGTAAGGAAAATTAAACCGCCCCATTCAAGCCCTAAAGTTCTCCTCACTAGAACATTTAAAAACTTTAACCCACAACAGTTTCTGGATGACCTTACCAACTGCCCATGGCACAGAATCGATTTAATTCCCGACCCTGATTCTGCGCTCGACTATTTCCAATCCGAGTTCTTAAAACTCTGCGATACCCATGCTCCACTACGCAAAATAAGGGTACGGGGGGCCCACCTTCCATGGGTTACACCTGACCTTATAGCACTCTACCAGTTCAGGGATGCCTTGTGGAAAAGCTACAAAGTAACTGGCACTACCAAGGATCTCAATCACTACAGATGCATGCGGAACATGTGCACAAGGCAAACAAGGCATGCAAAAGCACAATATTACTCTGACAATCTCCACCAGAATACATCAAACCCAGCTAACTTCTGGAAGGTTATCAACCATATATTCCAGCCTCCTAACCATCAACAACCAAGTAATATCACTAAGGGGGATATTACTCTGACAAACCCCACTGACATTGCAAATGCATTCAATGATTACTTTGTGGGATGTGCCACTAACTTATTAGCGAAACGCAGCACAAACCCCAAACATGAATCTCATCCTGGGAGTATCCCTACAGTCCCACCCCCTCCCAACACTGTCCACAATTTTCAATTTGGCCCAGTATCTGAAGAGGAGATTATACAAGCGCTCCTCAAACTAAAACTAAGCAGCCAATGTGGACCTGACTTACTACAATCTAGGTTCCTACGACTTGGTGCCCCAGCCATTGCCAAACCAATTGCGTCCATAGTCAACTCTATCCTGTCTGCAGGCCATATCCCTAAGACCTGGAAAACTGCCAGAGTTGTCCCAATCTTCAAAAGTGGGGACAAAAACACTGTCTCAAACTTCAGGCCAATCTCACTTCTCCCAATTCTATCCAAAGTCATGGAAAAATGTGTCCACTCCCAATTAAGCGATTTCTACACCAAGACAAATTTCCCTAGCCAATTCCAATCTGAATTTCGCCCCAAACACTCCACCGTAACTACCCTGCTAAAAGTTTGCAATGAAATCCAGTGTGGAATGGAACGGGGACAACTCACTAATGCAGTATTCCTAGATTTTGCAAAGGCTTTTGACACAGTTGATCATGCTATCCTGCTTAACAAACTCCAGAGCTCTGGAATAGGGAAACATGCTTTAAACTGGTTTCAGTCCTACCTATCAGGAAGATCCCAACATGTGTCCATCTCAGGCTCTAACTCCAACCCCCTGGATATCACCTGTGGTGTCCCGCAAGGCTCTGTTCTGGGGCCCCTACTCTTCTCAGTGTTCATTAATGATCTTCCCACAGCTTGTAAGGAAGTCTCAATACACATGTATGCAGATGACACAATCCTATATGCACACAGCCATAGCCTCTCTGACCTTCAACACATACTTCAGTCTGACTTTTTGAGATTCGAAAACTGGATTTCCCAAAACAAACTGTTTTTAAACACTGACAAGACTGTAACAATGGTATTTGGGACCAAGACTAAATTTGTAAAGCTTCCAGTGACTGAGCTCCTGATTTGAACCAACGCTAACACCACCCTAACACCTGTCACTAGTTTTAAATACCTGGGCTTATGGTTTGACTCCCACTTAACATTCGGGATGCACATTGATACCCTGACAACCAAGACCTATGCCAAACTAGGGGTACTTTACAGGAACAAATCCTCCCTAAGTCTCCTGGTCAGAAAGCGTATCGCACAGCAGATGCTAATGCCAGTTATTGACTATGGAGACATAGTATATGGCTCGGCACCTCAAACCCACCGTAGCAAACTTGACACCCTCTACAATTCAATTTGT
Source organism: Ascaphus truei (assembly GCF_040206685.1). Lineage (NCBI taxonomy): Eukaryota > Metazoa > Chordata > Amphibia > Anura > Ascaphidae > Ascaphus > Ascaphus truei. The sequence continues at coordinate 60,338,607 of NC_134483.1, forward strand.
CGTTTTGTTCTCCAATGCAACTACAACACACATCACTGCGAAATGCTCAAAGAACTAGATTGGTCAACACTAGAGTCTAGGCGCAAAGTTCACCTTTCCTGTCTTGCCTTTAAATTCTTCATGGGCAAGCTACCCAGCTACCTGAACATGCTCCTCACCCCTACCACCTGCAGCACTTATCACCTGAGATCAGACTCCAAAAGACTATTCATGGTCCCAAGGCTCAACAAAGTATCCGGACGTTCCTCCTTCTCCTTTCGTGCACCCCAAAACTGGAACAACCTACCAGAGACTCACAACCACCACCAGTTTAAGTTCTTTCAAATCTAAGGCTGTCTCACATTTTAACCTGGTCTGTAACTGTTTCATACGCTCATAATATACATTTTCTTTAACTGTGCACGCAATGTCTTGTATATAATGTATACCCTGTTCATTTATGTAACTGTACTTGTAACCATGTACTATTTGTTTTACTCTGTGCCCAGGACATACATGAAAACGAGAGATAACTCTCAATGTATTACTTCCTGGTAAAATATTTTATAAATAAATATGGAGAAACAAAATGTATTTCAGGCTAAATTCACTAAAGCCAAACTAATAAAGCTTAAATATTGCAAACAAATTATTTTGGAAATAGTGGTGAAAGCGAACCGTGTCATTAGAATGGGGTTGGTTATTTCTTTATTGAATTAAATTAGTTTGTACATTTGCACATTAACATGTAGCCCTCTGCTAGGGACTAATAGTAATTAAAGAGTTACCCTTCCCATCATGCCATACAGGGTTACTTGGCAGAAACTAAGCTACACCCACTTTGTCTGGTGATAGTGATGTCACCACTAGAGTATATACTGAGATAGATTCTCGAATCAGGTTCCTGGAGGAGTGACAGTGAAGGAGCCTCACTGTAAGTTATGTTTAAGTGTATAGTAAATAAAGGATAAGGTTAAGGTGACCATATTTTGAAAGTGACAAACCGGGACAAAATACAAAATGATTTATTAATCATCTTTCACTCACACACCTCGCTCACTCACTCCACTCTCCTCTCTCAATATGTCAAATTAGATATAGCACTAGGCATTTTTTGGCGTTAATCTTCTTAGCCGGCACCTACCACATGAAAGTTTCCCTGGCAGTAAATTGCCATGATGGTGACAGAAGTACAGTCCAGGAAGTGACATCACTGCTGGAAGAAGAGGCCATCAGCAGTGTTGCCAGCTCCCACCGGAGAGGATGATCTCCACACACATCCCCTCCCCCCTCACAAAACTTCTGTGCCCCGGCTCCCCCGAGATTTCCTACTTTTTGGCAGGGAGATGCGCCGTGTCCCTGCAGCACCGCCGGAGCGGGGGAGAGAGAGAACCGTGTCCCAGCAGCACCGCCAGAGGGAGGGGGGGAGAGAGAGAGCACCGTGTCCCTGCAGCACCACTGGAGGGAGGGAGAGGGGGAGAGAGAGCACCGTGTCCCTGCAGCACCACTGGAGGGAGGGAGGGGGAGAGCACTGGGAGGCTGCAGGACATGCTGAGCGCACCCTCCACCCCAGCGCCACACTTGGAAGACACAGTGACACACGCTGACGCGCACACATACAGTGACGCACACACACACACGGAATTCAGTTACTATAAATATAGAAGTGCAAATAGCTAAAACACGCGTTCTAAGTCAAACTTCTTTGCGTTTTGGCACTGAAATTGTGTTTAGATTTTTAATTAAAACATCATCACAAATACAAATTCTGTGACAAAACAGTGACAAAAGACAAAGAAGTTTCACTTCAAATGCGCGTGCTCTGCACACACACACACACGTTTTCTTTTGTTCATTGGATATATTGCCAGCTTTGCTCCAGGTTACCATAACGTCAGGGCCCTGCGCTCCTTTACCAAATGATCACTCACTTCTCTCTCTCAAATGCAATATAGATTTGCTGGCGAAATTGGTCAATTTCGCAAGAACTTTTCCAAGTTCCTCTGAAATTATTACAACTTTCTTTAAATAAAAAGGTTTGACTGAACTTTTGCTGAATTTTCTTTTGAGAAATTCAGCAAAGAGATTTGCTAACTGAATTCGGAGACGTGTCAGTTACAGCCACATGCTATTTCTCGGTGGATGTCCTCAGTAACTCGTGATTAACTAGTATTCTCCTTTTTTGAAAGTTGGTCACTGTAATTTTGACATGGAAAGCGGTTTCAGATTTGTTACCCGTAAGCAGAAAAATTGGTGAGATTTGGAAATTCTGGAACAATAAATGGCACTTTAATTTAAAACGTGTTATTTTTATTATCATCAACGCTGTTGAATTCTGTGAGACTACATATATTAAGCAACTTTAAGAGACACAGAAAAGCAGTGGGAGCTGACAAGGTTACAACTGTATTAATTCTTTATAGCCAGAGTTCAAAATGCAATGGCATTAATGATCATGGAGTACCAATATGTTTAATTTTTACAAGTACAAATATTATTTTGTTAATATTTTATTTGCAAACGTATAAATCAACATTTGTAGAAAAACGTGATTTAAAAAAAATAAAAAAAGACCTGTGGAAAACAGTCACTATCTCCCAGAAGAAACTGCAGCCCCAGGCAGGAGTATAAACAGTAACATGTCTTTATTCTTCATAATACACAGCAGTATACCAACACTCTCTTGTCCCTGGAATCTTCCCCCAGGGCTTGAGCCCCAAAGGTCTATCCTAAGCGCCCATGCAGAGTATGGGGTTGTTGTCCCACTTCCCTGAGGGATATGAAGGAAGGTGACCAGAGCCCTGGCTCCACACTTTCAACACCACCTAAATTTGGATCTGCAGTCCCTTTAGTACCCAGGAGGAGGGTCCTAGGTTTGAGCCCCTGATAGGGCAGCACACAGGCCTCAGGATCACCCCCCTGCCACTCAAGGGAGTTGATTACTGCAGTGGAACCCAGATTAACCCTAAGGCTAAGGCCCCGCTCCCAGAGTCAGCGCGCCCGCACTTCAGACAGACGGTGCACTGACATACACAGACCGCGATATGCGGTCTGTAGGGAGCGGGAGGTGGGCAGGAGTGGGAGGTTTGACAGGGAGGGGGGGCGTGGCTTGAGCGGAGGTACCCGCTACTCTCCCCCCCCCTCCCTCCACGGACTCGGGCTGGAGCCGCTGAGGGTAAGTTAACAAACACACACACACACACTCATACACACACACACACACACACACACAGGCACACACATACAGAGGCAGGCACTCACGCACTCATACACACACACACACACACAGACAGAGGCAGGCACTCACGCACTCAGGCACACACACACACACACAGACAGGCACTCACGCACTCAGACACATACACACACACACAGACAGGCACTCACCTGCTTTCACTCCACACTCCTCCCCGCTCCCCGAAGCCTCCCCTCCCTATTGGCTCACAGCCACACCACGTGACGCGTCAATGCTATGGAACACCATTTTCTTGTGTCCCATAGCGGCTGACGCACCACAGCGTGTAGTGCGCTGTGCCGCCAGGGGGGACCGGCTCGGGAGGATTCCCCTGCTGGTGGGGAACTCGCGTGTGGCCGCCCGCGCCAACGAGCGCAGCGGGACCGAGGCCTAAGGCTTGGCGCGTTGAGTTAAATGAATATCATTGTGTTCGGCCACGCGCGCTCGTTAGGCGAGACAGATGAAATTGATTCCCAGGCGCACTGAAGGGCCACATGACCTTCAGCAACCAATCAGTTCTAGTCTCTGCTTGACCACACCCCCTGCTTGGGCTTGAAAAAAAATATGCAGGACAGCTGAGCGTTCATGCTTGGAGAGTTGGTGACGTTACCACTCAAGCATGAGCGCGCTCAGCGGGAGCGTTGCTGCACAGGGTGGCGCTGAGCAGGCGAGCGTGCCCACACTGGCTGCGATGAAACATATTGCAGCAATGTGTTTGGCCAGCGTGAGCGAGCGCCTGCTCATTGCTTAGGTGCTTGCCGAAGCAAGCAAAATTTAATTTGTCTCTCGCTTGCGCGTCACGTGAGTGGTTCGCCCAATGAGGGCGAAATAGCTCCGTGATGTCATGGCCGCGCCCCCCGAATCACCTCGCCTGCGCACGCACCTAGCCGGCCACAAATCTCCCGGCCAAGCAGGGAGCGTGAGGTCACCGCACACGATTGCCCGAACCCTGCTTGTGTTTCATTGCGGCCAGCGTAAGCGCGCCTGCTCAGCGCCACCCTGGCCGCAGCCTAAGGCCTCATCCAGGGTGGCACTGAGCGGGCGGGCACACTCATGTTGGCCGAGATGAAACACATTGTGGCAATGTGTGTGGCCAGCGTGAGCATGGGCGGCGCTTAGCTGCTTGCCGAGCAAGCAAATTTGAATTTGCTGCTCGCAAGCACGTCACATGAGCAGTTCGCCTCCTTGACGTCGTGGCCGCGCACCCAGACGCCACAAATCGGACGGCCGAGCAGCGCACGAGTACTCCCGTTCCCTGCCTGGCCGAGGCCTAATACTGACTGCACTGGTACCAGGGCTAATGTGCTAGGCAGGGCAGATTAGTTGCCAAGAGGATACATGGCTACATACAGCATCTAAAATGAGGTTCAAATAGCTTGGGCTCAGCGCTACACAAGTTTAACATTTCTAGAAACCAAGCAGTACAGTTTTGGTTTTGGCTGCTCACTACCCTTCCCAGCTTAAACATGGCACACTGACTAGAAAAAGAAGCACCCATCATCACATAACTTTAGACTGGCCAACACTTTCCATAAGGACAAACCCCCCTCCTTGTGCAGCTTGGAGTGTGCAGTAGGAGGAGCACGGTCACGTGACGCCGGCGGCCAACACAACGTGAAGAGTCTCTTCCGGGGGTCAGCTCGCCGGCGCAGCAGCACCAGCACCCAGTCCCCCACCTGCAGCAGGAGGTGCAGGGCCGCGCGGACTCCACTCCCAGCGGCTTCCGAAGGTCAGTGCAAAGGCGGGACCTAGCGCAGTGGGACAGGAGGCGGGTAGAGAGCTGCCCTATACATGTAGGAGCTTGCACGGGCAGAGAGGGGCAGGGAGACAGGCTGCGTGTGTTGTTGCAGTGCAGTGCTCACCATTGCATCCCATGGAGAGGAGGGGGGAGCACAGCGGGGGTATAGCGGCTCCTCAGTCGTGTAGAGATGCAGACCTGTGCTGTGAGATCTGGAGTGAGGGTTATTGTAGCATGAGTATTATGCAGTGTCTTTTGCCCCGTGTCTTCGGGTTAGATATCTATCTATATCTCCTGGTTTTGTAGTAAGGGTCGCACATGAAAGTTGCACTGATAAATCACGAAAGGCTCTAAAGAGGCGTAGAAGTGACTTTATTTCATTAGCGTTGAAGGGCGCACTCTTCTAAGGACGCGGTGAGGTTAAACCCCATGCAACGACCTGTGCCAAGGACTCGCCCAGCGGCACCAGCACCAGGGAATAGGGACAAGGTGACACCTGTCTGCGGGGCAAACGGTGCAAAGTAATGCACAGCTGTGTGTGTACCTATATCTCTGCCGTGTTTATATATAGCTACAATACAAAAGCATGTTGGCAGATATTATATAATACACCTAACAGAACAGTTCTGTTTATATGCGTGAGAATATACATGTGCATTGCATGACACGGTGTACGAGGACACGTGTGTTTAAAGCACATTTATTTTTAAATAACGGGTCAAAGCCGTGTAATCCCCGCAGAGCCTAGTGCTTGTGTTGCACATGCCGGCCCTGGCTCGGTACTTGCAGCCGGTGCTGGGTCCATGCCTGTATTTGGCAGTGTCTGTGCAGGAGACGCAGGACTGGAGGTCATTGATGAATGGACTTGGCGTTATTTGATTGACAGGAGAGGGGGGGGGGTTATCACGTGCTTGCCGCGTAGACTGGTTTATAAATAGAAGGAAGTCTCTTGTTTCGCGCTAGCCAATAGCAAGCTGCTCCTCCGTTTGTGGGCGTGGCTGTGCGTGCCTGACGCTGACGCCGCGCGCTGAGGAGGCTGTGTGCGGTTACACTTGGTTTGCCCTTGACAGGAGACGTAATTTGCGCGTTGCTAGGCAACGGAGGGGCGGCATCAGAAGCGCTTTTCAGGCCTAGGGAGGTCTTAGTGAGGGTCAATTCCCATAGACAGACGTGTGTAACGCACACTGAATGCAAAATACACAGGATAATACTTTGCATTGTGTACTGTTTAGGGGGTGTGGGCAGCTTGACACTAATAGAATTGCGAAATTAATTATATTGTGGGACAATAAGGACAGTTTGCTATTAAACATACCCCAACATTTGGGCCATACTAGCACGTGCAGCCGACTGAAAGCAAGGGTGGTGTCACTTCACCGTCACAGAAATGTAGAAAACAGAAACGCACAACGTTTGGAGCGGGAGGTGGGGGGGAAAAGGGGGGAAGTAAGGTCATGCACCAGGCAGGAGGTATATGCAAACAGGAACGGTTTATTAACTCTGTACAACACAGTTACACGGCAGGCTACTGCCCGATGCAGTACTCTTCTCACAGAGTGATGGTCCCTGGACCGTCACTACAGGCCAAGGGCACCCACAGCCATCCTAGCACTTCCCCCCACCTCCCTAGCAGAAGTATGGTCCACACTCTCTCTTCCCCGGAGGGAATGCCCCAATCTCGGGCTCCCTGTTGTGTGACCTGCTTTCCTCAGAGGGGGAAGGACACTCCTAACTTTAGGACGTTCATGCCCTTGAGTACAGCCAGGAGTTGGGCACCCCGCTGTCTCCGCTACAACAGGATGTACCACCCACTGCTGTCACTCAAGTGCAGTACCATAGGAAGGGGGGAAACCCCATAGCAACTACTGGCAACCTGATTGTACCAGGGTTTACTGCCAGCCCAAGGGCACAATAGTAGCCATCAGGTGACCTGGCTACATAAGTTATTTTTGCAACAATACATTTTAGTTTGCAATTTCTTTACAGCTCACCCACATTTCAGTATGCTGGGAAAATATTTTGTTGTACTTCCTGATAAGTCACTTTTTCCCAGTCTGTCTTTGGAAGATTGATAACTGCATTTGTTTCTCCTCTCCCAGATTTCCATAATAGGAGCGGTTATTTATTAGGATGTCTTTTAATTGGAGCGGCTGTCTCCATCAGGAGTTAAAAATGTCCCAAGATTTCGAAAAAAAAAAAAAAAATCATCCATAAACATTTATTGGAACTGGATGCGTGTCGGAGAATTAAAAAATGTATACTTCGGTACATACATATATACACATATCTATCTCTCAAACGAAGCATGTGTAACATGGTACAAGCACTTCTTAATAAGTTTAACCTTTTAGTTGACATGCATTCGCAAGGAATGTTGTAAAAATCTCATAAGAATTTCTCACAAACACAGGAGCCAGCATGTCACAACCATAGAGTTGATACATACTATACTGAGTCATGGAGTCACACTGGGAACGGTTCCGTTTCAGAATGCAGAGGGAATTGCAAAGTTTAGCGTTCGTATAAGTCTCTTCCAGCATGTACTTGGGACTCTCCTCCCTTTGGTGCATCTTGCTGTCTTCCGCTGACGTGATGAGCTTTTTCACTTATGCAGCTTGTAGTAAAATTTAGAGTGGTTAAATTAAAGGTTCTGGAAACTCAAATTGAAGTCGTCCAGGATGAATTACAACCTTGTTCAGAAAATCCAAAGCCTTAACATTTTGATCACTGAGAGTTGAACATTTTTAAAAAGAACAGATTGAAAGATAAAACAAACTTTTTAGAGGAGATGATTAGGGCAATAATAGGATCACCAATTGGATACCTGCTGCTTTATCATAAATCGTCTGATAGTAGGCCTTGTAATATTTTCTAGCACAAACAGTAGTTAGGCGAAGCTCTGGTGGTGCTTGGTGTAACAAGCCCCATTGAATTTAGAACATTCAATTGTAGAGATCGTCAGTGTCCAGTAGGTTCTCCAAATGTGATTGTGATGTTGAAAGCCAAGTTGACGGTTTGCACCATTGTGAATCCAACGCACAAGTTATGGGAGCTAGACAAAACATTTCATGCAGAATTCTAGACTAATCCTTTTTTAGGGAATACCTTAGAGACTCCTCCTTTTTAGATGTCAAAAGAGCATATCCACTTTGGGATGGAAAACACACCAATACTACTCCAATCCGCAGTGGAAGAGGAACCCGAGCAGGTAGAATATGTTCAGGAGAAAAAGCAAAACAAGCGATCAATAGTTATGTGTACCAAATGGTGTTTATAACTTAGCTTCTCATACTTACTCTTGACCAGACTTTTTTTTTTTTTTTTTTTAACACTCCCAATGTTTTTTTGTAGACAAACCGTTTAACCAGAAAGGTCAATTTGAAGCGTTCCCCCCCTTCAATTAATAAATTCAAGAAAGATCAGTCGAATATATTTGATACTCCAGAACTAGAATGTGTTGGGACATTTTCTGCTCTTTTAGCGTAATCTGATTTTCAATAGATGTGTAAGAAAGATTCATAATTGAATTTGTAACATCTTTGGAAAAGGCTGATTGTCTTTCTGGTGTTATTCATTCACCTTTTTCGACCCAAGCCACGTTTCTTCAAATATCAATCGAAGGAAAGTTTCGTGGAGACATTTTATTCACTTGTATTACACGATTTTGAGAAATTGTGTTGCAATATATGAATCGTAACCTCTCATTAGGGGAGGAAAGGACATTGCCAGGACTCCAGTATTTTGATCATTAAATGATTAGGCAAGCAAAGATGGTAGCATAGTTTTCTATAAGGAAAAATATATGTATTGGGTTATTAACAGACAGGAAGTCATGCAAACCTGTGACTTCTGATCTAGTTGACTTTTAATCTCTTTCATACATTTGAAGGATGCCCTTGATAATGTAATTACTAAAATATGATGACAGATTCTATCTATCCTATCTATCTTGCACACCAGGTGCGTACGAATCTTAAAAATACTCTAGGTAGACCTATCATATCTGGGGTGGAGTCAATGATGTCCAGGTATGTTGACCACGATTTACAACCTTATATGGTCAAGTTAAAATGTTACCCCAGGGACACGCCTCACTTCATCGACTCCATCTCAGGGATCAAATGGAAACACACATATAGGGTGGCTTTCTTGGATGTACAGGCACTTTGCACACGCATTGAACATTTTAATTGGGTGCAGGCTGTTGAATATTTTAAATTGGACACTATATTTACTTTACGTGAAAAGCAATTTTTGCATTTATACCTTTACACACTTATTTTCTATTTAGTTATCAGTATTATTTACAGATGTGTGAAACGGCCCTGGGAACCAGCTTGGCCTCCAGTTATGTCAACCTATGCATAGGTTTTTTTTTTGTAGGATAGGTTTGTTTTGAAGAACCTACATCTGGGAGTGTTCCTGGTCTACTATGACCTTTTCATTGATGATATGGTTTGGGATGGGGAGGAGGATATTCTTAAAGAGATTGTGTTAATGACGAGCATTTGGGGTTCAAATTGACATTACATTCACTTTTGTACCATTATATATTTTTGGGATCTTGTACGTTCGATTTCAAATATTCAAACAGATGTTCACTTTAAAGATGTGTTTGCGGATAGCTATTTACATGCCAATAGGAATCGCCAAAAATGGCTTCAGATAATTCCATTTAAGTCAATTTAATCGGCTAAGGAGAAATTGTTCCAGGATTCCAGTTTCGTTAAGCAATCTAAAATTTATAGTTGGTGGATTCCTTATGCAGAGTTAAATCTGTTGATGGCTAGTTTGTTAGACACTTCGAAGGCTAAAAGCGTAGTCAAGGATAATACATATTTTGGATCTAATCCACATTCATCATGATATAGATGGACCCTTGTGGGTATTACTTATGTCTATAACTAGGTATAATCAGTCTGCTGATTTTTTAAAATAACAACAAATTCTTAAACATTAAAGTATGCTCTTGTGTGAGCCACATCTTGGTCAGATATTGCCTAAATCCACCCCAATGGTATGTAAGAAGGCTACAAATATAACAAAGAAGCACCTAGAAAACGAAAGGAACCTATTTATTTTATTTATTTATGTATAAAATGTTTTACCAGGAAGTAATACATTGAGTGTTACCTCTCGTTTTCAAGTATGTCCTGGGCACAGAGTTAAAATGACAAATAATACATGGTTACAAATACAGTTACATAAGTGAACAGGGTATACAGGGTATACATTATATACAAGACATTGCATGCACAGTTAAAGATAATATATATTATGGGCGTATGTAACAGTTACAGACCAGATTAAAATGTGAGACAGCTTTGGTTTTGAAAGAACTTAAACTGGTGGTGGATGTGAGAGTCTCCAGTAGGTTGTTCCTGTTTTGGGGTGCATGGTAAGAGGAGGAGCGGCCAGATACTTTGTTGAGCCTTGGGACCATGAACAGTCTTTTGGAGTCTGATCTCAGATAAGTGCTGCATGTGGTAGGGGTGAGGAGCTTGTTCAGTTAGATGGGTAGCTTTCCCAGAAAGTATTTGAAGACAGGAAAGGTGAACTTTGCGCCTAGACTCAAGTGATGACCAATCTAGTTCTTTGATCATTTCGCAGTGATGTGTGTTGTAGTTGCATTGGAGAACAAAAGGCATATTGAGTTGTAGAGGGTGTCAAGTTTGCTAAGGTGGGTTTGGGGTGCCGAGCTGTATACTATGTCTCCATAGTCGATAATTGGCATTAGCATCTGCTGCAGGCTTAGGGAGGATTTGTTCCTGTAAAGTACCCCTAGTTTGGCATAGGTTTTGAATGTCAGGGTATCAATGTGCATCCCGAATGTTAAGTGGGAGTCAAACCATATGCCCAGGTATTTAAAACTAGTAACAGGAGTTAGGGTGGTGTTAGCTTTGGTTCTGGTCTGGAGCTCAGTCACTGGAAGCTTTAAAAATGTAGTCCTGGTCCCAAATACCATTGTTACAGTCTTGTCAGTGTTTAAAAACAGTTTGTTTTTGGAAATCCGGTTTTCGAGTCTCAAAAAGTCAGACTGAAGTATGTGTACGAGGTCGGGTCATCCTTCTGTTACAACTTCTGTTCCTTTTTGGTATTTTTAAATGCAATAGGAGTCGATGTATTATGTGTAGTTATCTTTGTAACCAAGAGTATTTTTCTTCATCTTTCAAGGGAGGCCACGTTTTAAGGGTCATATTAATTGTTTAACAACCTATGTTGTTTATGTTATTTTGCACTTGCGGTTACCAGCAGATTGGAAGGACTATTGACAATGACAGAACAAAAATTGGAAATAGATGTAAGAAATTAGGATAGTCTACACCAGGGGACGCAAACATTTGCTGCTGCATCAAATGACTTTGCTGGGTCATGTGACCCACGGTGTCATTTGACGCGTGTGATGTCACGTCACATGACCCCGCGGTGTCAGTTGACGCTGTCTGAATCACAGTAAGTTGAGAGTTGCAGAGGCCTCGTGATCCCACCCCCCAGAAAAATCTTCTGCGCCCTCCAGTTTGGTCTACACAAGCAAGTAGGTTTTAGTCCAATGGCCTTCAGACTAAAGGTACACATCAGTAATTCTTTTTCCTTCTTTATAGCCGAGATGCTAAGTGGCTTCCAATATGGGATGTGCAACACTTTCACACAAGGTCACAAAGCATGCAAAATGTGCCCTTTTTGAGTTGAGGAAAAAAATCTGCGCCTGCATCGAGAGATGACAAGTGATAAGCCGTGCATTGCAATTTTATTTATTATGCTAATTTTCATATTTCCCTGTATTTAGGTAAATTTTTATACACGTGAGGGGCTCTCCAGAGCTGAACCAAGACTATTTGGCCTCAGAGACCCCCTGCTCCCCGAGATACTTATTGGAGGAAGTGCTTCTGGTACTTCATAGAGGTTTAAAAACCCCACATCACGTGGGCCAATAGGAAGCTAGGGCTGATGACGCAACTATTTGCCCATGTGATATGAGAGTTTTATACCTTTTACATTCTTTATTTTTCCTGGAGAGGATCCGACTGCATTTTCCCCAGTAAGTACCTTGGGAACCAGGGGGTAAGTCGAGCTGAAATTCATGTGGTTCGGCTTTCTATCTAAAAATTTGGTAAACAAAATGGAGCAGACTGATTTTTTTTTTTAAAGCAGCTACACACACAGTATCTTTCGCTGTATGGTGATATTTCACTGTCCGTTTGAGATATTGTAAAATCTGACGCTCATTTTGCGACATTGGCCCGTTTGAAACTTGGTGAAATATCATTCTACAAGGAATTAATTCGGGGGGGGAGGGGGGAGCTTGGTTTTGCAAATGCACTCTGTTGCACAAATTTACTTGCAATGTGTTAATTTTTATTTATCTCTATAGTCATCTTTAGTACTTACAAAGATCACTTTTCCTCTCTAGTGGCTATAGCACATAGATTTTCGCCCCTGCCCCTCTCATACAATTCCTGTATGGCGGTGAAACATCTTACTTATAGGCAAAACCTAGACATGGATTCACGTTGTTCAACAAACATTTCACTTCAAAGTGTGTTTCCACCTTTTCTTTTCTGTCTTGGCTGAATATTCAGATCATTTCACACCTTTTTTTATTTTTTTTTATTTAACTTACTAGTTTCTTAAACCTCATAGGTATCATATGGGTACATTGAATACAGCTTGTGTTGCGGGTCAGGAATAAATCTGAGCTACATTAGTGTTCTTTCTGTGCTGTTGCCTCTTTTCCTCATTCCCTTTGCGGCTTCCTAGTTTGCATTGATTTGCTGATAATGAGCATTGATTTGCATGCATTATAGGTCGACACTGACCACTTTTTACAAGTGTTTTCTCTAATACAGTCACAAGGTGAATTTTTTTTAGTTTAAACTACATATTACGTGGACTAAGAGGAATGCCTGTTAAACTTGACATTAACCAGGATGTTACTGTGATTAGTTTTAGGCAGCGGTTCATGAGAGAATATGTCTAATGTTATGATCCGATACCTGGAAAATCCTTGCAACCAATGCTTGTGCAAACAATACAGTGCAAACAGACCTCATTAAAGCTTCAGCACTGCTTACAGTTCATTTCACTTCCACCGATTTTTTTTCTTGCATACTACTTGGCATTCATTACATTGTTGGTTTCCAGTGGCATGTTGGGTCAATTGCAATGTGTTGGCAGACACTTGAATACATTTATTTTTGCAGTTGAACTGCACAGTTTTCTCTTGGTGGACTTACTGCAGTAGCTTGTCCATGTGATCACCCTGCAGCTACTGTAGGTTAGGCCATAAAAGATAGGTATTTCTCACACCTATTTATAGTATATAGTGGTTGACGCAGTCTATTTTTAATAGACCAGAGTTGGTTTAAACGCCGGGTGTAACTATTACTGAAGTTGCTGTTAGTAAATTGTGGCCATACTACAAAAGTAGTACAACCTTTTATTATTTTTTTTTATATTCAGCTCTGACTAAAGCTAGAAAGAGATCTTCTCCATGGCATTGTACCTGATTTTAGCTTATATAGACAATAGACCTGACCCTGTAACAATCTTGCACTTCAACACTTTGCATTAGAAACCGGACCAGGTAAACATGGCTTTGATGGAAAATCTACATTCTATATACTGAAAACGGCGATAAAGGTGAAATATTATTGTTAGATTATGGCAAGTGTGTGCGCTGAACTTAAGGTCTCCTACTGTCCCTTGGTTGTTAGTCCTGCTGCTTCACAATTCACCATTTTGCTTTTCTATTTACTACCTGTGTTGGGGAAACCATTCTGGACATAGGTTTTGAACTATTGATGTAAAGAAAACATCCATCATCTACATCAGGGGGGCGCAAACTTTTTTCCCTGCGCCCCCCTGACGGCTGTCCCCTCGCTCCCGCGCCCCCCCCAACCCCAACTTACCCGCGCTCCGGCGTAATGACGTCACGTTGCCATAGCAACGTGACGTCACATGACATCGCAGCGTCATTTTGACGCCGCGTTGCCATGGCGACGCCGGGAGGAAGCCGCCGGAGCCACGGGTAAGTATGGTTTACAGAGGCCCTGCAGCTCCCCCGGCACTTAATTTAAGTGCCTTCGGGAAGCGCGCGGGGCCTCTGTAAACCCCGCGCCCCCCGTCGGCAGTCTCGCGCCCCCCCTGGGGGTCGCGCCCCACAGATTGCGCACCGCTGATCTACATGGTACTTTTTTTGGTACTGGAAAAGCTTCATAACTAGAGTGCCAATGGAGAATCCATCTCCAGGGCTTTGTGATCACTTTTATGTAGCAATAACGTGGCCCAGATCTGCACCTGACGTCGGGGACAGTGTGCCGTGACATGGCATCTCATGGAGCTATTGCAATTAAGTTTTTGGCTACGTGAAAGCTGCAGACTTGTGCTGCCGATCCCACAGTATTAACGACCTTTCTGTTCTGGGAGAGACACAGGCCACGTGTGTAACTGCTGTCCCTATAATAAACGTGGTTGCAATTGCGGCAATGAAAGTTATGTTACAGTTCTGCGTGTCATGAATATCAATGTGGCTGGTCTTTTAAATGACTGGTCTCAATAGATTATAGGACGATACAGGGTAACTGAATTGTGTTGAAAAGGAGGGGTGCAATGCGCACTCACATCTAGGTAGGAATATACGGGGTCATTTTAATGTATGAATGAATTTGTGTTTTTAACTAATATTTGAATTAATAAAACTTTATTATTTTCTGGTCTTCTCGGGCACTATGGGTCTAAAGACCCACACAGTAATTATCTGTTGGATCAATGTTATCCGTTTACCTTAACCCAGCATTGAGTGCTATATATATATAGAGGAAACCTTCTTTGATCCCCTTTGGATCAACCCTGTTATTAGGAATATGTATAGGGGAGAGAAAACACAAATAGTGTGATACTGATAAGTACCAAAATAAACAAATGAAGGTGGTAATGCACTCACATTTGTTGAGATTAAACAGGCATTTCGGTTATCAGTTTAACCAGTCTTGTAGTATGAGCGCTCGGATGGCGGGATACTTCCAACGGTGTATGGCGTGTGTGTGCCTAGAATAAATTTCTTTTCTACAAATCCGTAGTCTCTCCTGCTAAGACATAAGATGTGCCCCTATGCTCCATGTCTTGTCTGGTTTGAATTGGGGGTTGGCATATCCATCTTCCTCCAATGAACATTTAATGCTTGAAGGACCTTCAAAGAAATTTGCTGAGGGGCCCCAAGGCAGTAACGTTATCGTTTATTAGTAAAGCCCCAACATATTCTGGAGTGCGGTACAATAAGTTGATTAACTTTCCCATGCAAATAGTTTGGGAGCTGAATTTAAATATTTTGTCCAAAGCTGCAAAACTTGCACAAATAGACTTGAACAGAATTTCTAAATGGTTTTATATAGTTCCAAGTACAGTAATGACTACAGGAGGGCCCCACTAATACGGCGGGTTCCGTTCTGAGGACCCGCCGTAAAACGAAAATCGCCGGAAAGTGGAACCGACGATTTTCATTAGGTGCGCATGCGCAGACCGGCAATGTGCCGTTTTTGCGCATGCGCCACAGAAGGAAACACCTCCGTTCTGCGCATGCGCGACCCCTGGACGGCCCGATGCGCTGATATGGCGGCCCCCTTGTAGGCACCGCCGTATCGGCGGAGCGCCGAGAAGCGGGGCCCTGCTGTATTTCATCTTGCTAATTAATCCGCTTCATTCTGTGTGTGTCTAACCTTGAAATCTTTAAATAGATTGCTATTCCGTCTCAAAATGCAATCGGCATGTACAATGTTGTATGTTCCGTGCTGTATCGGTCATGCCTTTTTGTCTAAATGAGAAGAGGGAGAACAGGTTAGATGTTGTGTGGTTTATCACTTTGGCTGCTCTTCAAGTGATAAAATACAAAGCCTTCACTTAAAGTTTCCTTATTTTGTGTTTGTCAGGAGGACTCCCAAGTGTCCCAAACGTTCCAGCCTGAAATAAGATCCAACCATCATGGCGGGTCTCCTGAGATCGATCGCTACTAGCTGCTCCAGTCCTCTTCTCAGCACTGCGGTGTCACTGAAGGTGCACACGGTGAAGACGCCATGCTTGCGACTGTTCCGCACTCATCAAGGACTTTGGTGCGAGCAGCCAGTGAGGCCAGGTAAACACATGCTATAATACGTTATCCATGGACCTGCCTTTATACACTGTGTCATGCAATGCAAATGTGCTGGTTTTGCTTTGGAAATACCATCTCATAATGCAAATATGGGAAATGTACAACATCTTAATGTCTGTACTGAGTATGCTTGTGTGCATCAAGTTTCTTAGGGGCAGTCCGTGTGGCACTTTAAAACCCTTTTTTGTTTTAATGTACTGTATGCAACCTTTTGATAAATATTTTTTTAATATTGAAAACTACCTAAGCTGCTGGTCGATTTTGTTCTCTAGTGATTGATTGATCAAAGATTCTTGGGTCCACGTAATGGCTGCTATTTCAGTTTTAATCAGTCTGTCAGTAACTCGGCAGCTACAATGTATCCTAATATTTCTAATGTAACATTGATCTGCAAA
Organism: Ascaphus truei; assembly: GCF_040206685.1. NCBI lineage: Eukaryota > Metazoa > Chordata > Amphibia > Anura > Ascaphidae > Ascaphus > Ascaphus truei. The sequence goes on from NC_134483.1 coordinate 60,355,100, forward strand.
CTGCTGGGAACATTGGCAACAAATTATCACAATTAGGAAAGGGTTGCAAATATCTTACACTGTTTGGATGCGAGATAAAACCTGCTATAGAAATCAAAGGATGCTCACTATATTAAAGGAGCAATCCAAGCGCTTTTACTGTAAATGATCTGATGCCATAGAACTGATTTTATTGAAAAGGGGGACGGGGGGGGGGGGGGGGGGAAATCACATAGGATATTGAATGTATTGCTCTAAGTCTTTCTCCTCTATTAATGGTCCTTTACCCTCTAAGAATCTCCGAACCCTTCCAAAATATATAGTGACTTTGTGGAACCTAACCAGTTATTAATTTATGTAGAAATATAAATACATTGGGGTTCTAATTATTATTTTTTTTAAATAATGTAACCGTTTTCTATATCCTATATAATTTATAACATTGCAGCACAGCAGTCGATAACATAAAATATTGTGAAATTAAATTATTGGGTCTGGAATAGAATAATCTGTTAAAACTCCAAGCCTCAGGGTTCCATGCAACTCCATGTTATCTAAAGTGTATTACTTTATTTATTTTTTATTTTTAATATATGGATTTGAAGTAGTTTGTCTCCAAATCTGAAGCGCATTGAGTTCAGCTCCGGGGCCCCCCTGTTTCTGGCGATTCATCCGTCTGAAGGCAGTGCAGCTGAAACAGCCCCGACTGGGCACAGAAAATGTCTAATTCAAGGTTCTGTATCCCGCGGACCAATAGGAAGTCGCATTGTAATCCTTTGCGTCTTACTATTGGCCTGTGGGACCTTTTTTAAACAGAAGAGATACCAACATCACCTTTTTTAGATGCAAGGATCTCTGGGAGCAGGTAGTCCCAGGAGCTGAAATGAATGCGGTTTATCTCGGGAGACCCCAATGCTCTTCACCTGGAGGGGGGGGGGGGACAATTGGTATTAAAATTATTATTATTATTTTTTTTTTTTAAAGAGGGTTTAAAGCCTTAATGCAGCATTTTTTGAAAAGTAGTCCTAACACAGAGACCCTGGTGAAGTTTGCTGGGCTGCTTCTGTGTACTGCCCACTACAGAATGAAAATCAAGCTAGAGTCGAGTACTGGTTGTATTTCCAAACAAAATGTGTTTCAAGACTGATGTTTTCAGTGGGTTGTTAGTTGTCATGTACATTGTGGACCAGCAGGACTGTCTGTGTGACGTCTTGTTCCCAGTAGCATTTTGTAAGTATCATTGCGTTTTATGGACCTTGTTTGTAGAAATTAAGTGGTTAAAAGAACTGCCTGCAGATAACTTTCTTTTAACAAAACAACTTTTTCCCTTTGCCTTGTTTGTAAATCTGGCTTAAAACGGTCAGTTCCAGCCAAAGCCGGGTAACAGCAGCACGTGAACAACTTTAAAGTATACAAGTGAAAGAAACTTGATAAGCCATTAAGTTGATGATTAAACTTCATGGATGATAGGCAGGTCTGCATGACTTTCAGTAGTAACCTCTGTGCTGAAGGGTAAAGCTTTGAGACCCTATCTGGCTTGTTAAAGTGGTAACTACAGGGATTTATTCAAGAGAAGCAGCAAGCTGAAACAGCTCAATGCGTTGGCTCACAGTCTAGGACAAAAGTGAACTAAGGACGGTGGCATGTTTAATAGGTTAAATGTAGCTAATCGGATAAATATAGAATTTTTAAAACATTTTAACATTTCCACGGGAAACAAACTTTGGGGGGGTTTATGATCTTGATATCTAATGTCCTTTGGTGATCAGAATGTTAATCAGTGCCAAAAACTGTAGTGGAATGGTCTGTTTTGTTAATTTCTTGTCATTTGTGAAGCTGCAAATTAGTCCAACAGAAACATAAGTAGCTTATACAGGCATACCCCGCTTTAAGTACACTCACTTTAAGTACACTCGCGAGTAAGTACATATCGCCCAATAGGCAAACGGCAGCTCACGCATGCGCCTGTCATCACGTCCTGAACAGCAATACCCGCTCCCTACCTGTACTGAAGCTGTGTGCAAGCAGGGAGACTATAGAACCTGTTACAAATGTGTTATTTACATCAGTTATGCCCGAATATGATGATTGCAGTACAGTACATGCATCTATAAGTGGGAAAAGGTAGTGCTTCACTTTAAGTACATTTTCGCTTTACATACATGCTCCGGTCCCATTGCGTACGTTAATGCGGGGTATGCCTGTAGTTTTTTTTTAATCCAGCAGACCCTCAGAAAACGGAAGTGTTCTTTTTAAAGAGGCAGTCCAAGCAGTTTAAAAAATAAAATAACCCTTTTTGTTTGTTTTTAATGCAGCATTTGATTACTTTTTATTGAAAACTAAATTACTTTAAGCGGTCGATCGATTGGTTCTCCCGTGCTCGATCAGCAGATCCTTGGTTCCCTAAATGGCTGCCTTTCAGTTTCTATCAGTCCTTCAGTGTACAGCTACTTTATAATGTATCCTATATGTAGCGGTGTTTCCTCCACCCTCTGGGAGATTTGCCCTGCTACCAGGTACCTGCTGGCTTACATGATACTGAGGGGTTTGCCGATGGTAGTGGGGACATCAGGACAGGTGTCCGGGGTATTAGCTGGTTCTTTCTTACTCACGTGTCAGCGTCTCCATCTCCTGCAGGCTCCAGAAATTTGGAGACAATCCCTGCAGGAGAACTCACAATACTCTCCCGGATAGATTGCACTCACGAGGCAGGAGTATATTTTAGCAAGAAGGATCTTTATTCTTCCTCTGCATATACAGCATACAAACAGCATCTGCATTCACAGTTAAATTGGCCTCCATCCTTCGGATGGTCCCTGGACTCACACCACTGGCCTAGGGCACTAAGGTGGTCCTTGCTCTTCCCTGACTCCTTATTAGAGTGAGGCTTGGTAATCCCCCCCCCCCACTCCCCGACGGGAGGGGACCGCAGGTGCCAGAGCCCTGTACACCTCTGTGTGATACCAGTCTCTCTCAAGGGGGAGAGACAACTGACTAAATTTGGTAGTGTAGCCCCTTAAGTACCGAGGGGGAAGGTCCAAGGTCTGAGCCCCCTTATTGGGCAGAACAAACTCTGACTATGCGCCAGGCTAAGCGTGAAATGCGTTAGAATGTATCTACTACTTGTATGTCATGGTGTCATTTTTTCATTACATTGATTATAACATAGCCCTAGACGTATTACCTGGGCAGAACACAGGCCTTAGCCCTCCTCCTCCCCTGTCACTCAAGAAAGCTGCTTCTGGTGGGGAAAACCCTGGATTAGTCCTGACACTGCCTGCACTGTTACCAGGACCTGTGTCAGGGAGGGCAGATCAGTAGCTAAGCCAGGCATGGCTACATATATAACTAAGGTAACATTATCTATTGTTACAGTTTGGAACTCAAGCTGCTGGGAATATTGTAAACACATTATCACAAACAGGAAAGTGTTACCAAGGTCTTGCACTGCTGGGGAGGTGGGCTAAAACCTGCTATAGAAATCAAAGGATGCCGAGTATGCTAAGATTCATTAAAATGGCAGTAAAGAGGTGCTCCTTTTAGAGTTGACTTTTAAAATAAAAAAGTAGTAAGAATGATCTAATACAGAAATTATATATTAAACAAAGACGGGATATTACTTTGATTTGCTATTTTAACAGGATGAAACATAAATAAAATGTGTTACTTTAAGTGATTGAATTACACTTAAAATTACATTTTTATTTAAATACAAGAGAGCAAACAGTCCTGGGCGCACTAACTAGTAAAAATGATACCAGTCACTGGTTGCAAAACAGTTCTTGTATTATGATGGTAATGTAGGTCCGTTTGCCATGAGAAATTTGCTGTAATTCCTTGAATACAGATTAGCTCTGTGGAGACAGAAAAACAAACAAAAAGACAATAGCGCAGTATCCTCTGTAAGGGAGCTCATATACTCTGCCGCTAACTACTTACATTAAGTGGTAAAGGACACTGAAAGGTATCTTTGTCTTGTGCTGCAGGGCATAAGACTGGATAACTGATGGCCACAGGTTCATCTGTATCTCTATCTCCTCCACAGATTCCCAGTCGCAGTACCATAAAATGTGATAATAAAATAAATAGTACTGTACCGAAACACCAATTTATTTAAAACAACAAAGATCACAAGAAATGCACTCGCATGCTCTAGGATCTTATAGCGTGATTACAATGTGCCGTCCGCAAGCCTGAGTACTGGGAGCTATGCGCAGGTAGTGAGGCTGGATCTCCGTCTCCTCCTCGCAGTATTGTGAATAGAGCATACTGGGCTAAAACGGTTATTTAAAGCTGTTGTATTACTCTGCATCTGACCTTTTGAAAGTCTGTTTCTTTTAGTATTGGGAATAGAGTATTGTCCCATGTAGGTCGAAAAAGCAGGATATTCAGCGCTCGTGCTGTATAGAAATGTGGATAGTCCCTTTGCAGCATGTACATAGAGCGTCTCCCCGAAAGCTCCTACTTCAAGGTGATCCCCCCTGAAATGGGGGGAGGACACCCTGCAAAACAAGGTGAAAAAAATGCACAGATGCGCACCAGGGATTAGTAATAGGTAATTTATTAAAAATGTACACAAATACTGAGGGGATCCAACCCCACCTCAGATGAAGGGCTAAGCTTAGCTGCTTAGCCCTTCATCTGAGGTGGGGTTGGATCCCCTCAGTATCTGTGTACATTTTTAATAAATTACCTATTACTAATCCCTGTTGCGCATCTGTGCATTTTTTTCACCTTATTGTCCCATGTACCTAATAGAGGCATACCCCGGTTTAAGTACACTCATTTTAAGTACACTCGCGAGTAAGGACATATTTTCAATAGCCCCATTCCCCTGTGTCCGTACGCTCTCTTCGAGTACGGACACTTATTCTGCCCTACAGGCTGCCGTAGTAGTGACGCGCTGATTCCCCTCGCCCAATGGGCAAACGGCAGCTCGTGCATGCGCCAGTCAGCATGTTCTGAACAGCAATACCGGCTCCCTTCCTTTACCGAAGCATCGAAAAGTGAAGCACTACCTTTTCCCCCACTTAAAGTACATTTTCGCTTTACATGCATGCTCTAGGCCCATTACGTACGTTAATGCGGGGTATGCCTGTACATACATATACTGTGGCCATGTCCTCAAATCAGGAATTTCCAGGAGGATGGAGCTTGATAAAGGGCACACGGCCCGAAATGCGTAGGTGAGCATTTTCTGGGTGATCTAGGGGTGATGTTTGATCCCTTCATTTAATAAAAGGATTTTTTTGCTACCAATAGCCTCCTCCACCATTTGTAGGCTGTGCACTGCCTTTGTTCACCCATTTTAAACATTTTTGTAACCTATTGTTGGTATAGCTTTTTTTTAAACCCGCAAACACGTTACACATTTAATTTCCATGTGAAATGAAATGGGGGAATGGTCGAGTGTGGCAACTACAATTTAATGCCAAAAAGGGCAATATCATGCACTTGGGCAGAATACAGGATTAATGACACTATATTTAATGTTAACTACTATAGAGCAGTGGGGAAAGCCAGCAGGATGTTGGGTTGAATAGGGAGAGGTTATTGGCAGCAGAGTGTAAGGTGGTGATGCCATTTTGTGTGTTTTTAAAGTCTGGGCGGACAGAAGTATATTTAGTGTGCGCAAAAATAACGCTTCTAAATTGGTGCATGATATACAGCAGGACTCCAACTAGTTTTCCCAAACGGGGCTGATCAAAAAACATTTGAGTAGAAGGGCGAGTTTATTGTTATGTCATTTTTAGATGCATTTAAAGGCTCGATGATGATTTCCATATTTTGCAAGCATTTATAACATCTGTACTATATCCATCCCCGTAACGTACTAGTGACTTTCAGTGTGAAAAATTGCACCTGGCTGCCTAAGCATTTAGCAGGAACCCTGATGTACGGCATACGACGAATAACTAAATGACCTCTATATGAACAGCTTGGAGGGAGATGGGAAAGGATTTGAAACTTTTAAATACGTAAAGAGTTTCAACAAAGTACAGGAGGCAAGCAACATGAGACCAGAGCTGTCATAAATGTAACCTTTTCAGGTTGGACTAAAGGTGTAAGTGGAGTACAGGAGGGCCCCGGGTATACGGCGGGTTCCGTCCAGCATCATTCATGCGCGACTGTGGATCCAAGATGGCGGCCCCCTTCTCGGTTCCGCCGTATCGGCGGATCGCCGAGAAGCGGGGCCCTGCTATACCTCAAGGTTCAGTACTGGGACCCCAGATTTTTAACTTGTTTTATAATGC
>NC_134483.1:60366332-60508817 GCF_040206685.1 Ascaphus truei
CATTTGCATACACTTTTTGCCTGGTTTTCATTCAATACCAGATGGAAACCGAGTCAGAAATGTCCCCTTTTGGAGGGAGATCCTAGGAGAGCACCTATCGACCTGTATACCTCGATATAGATTAACGGCCTATGCTCCAAGTGGGGAGATGGAAAACACCTAGGATAGTTGGGGAAATATACAAATAAAGGAAGGGAGGGCACAAACACATAAGCAAACCAATTTGGATTCCACAATGCTTCGGATTGGGGGCAAATAAATTGGTTTGCTTAAGTCCGTTTGTGCCCTCCTCTTACTCCTTTATCTACAGTATACCTTTTTGGTCCGATCAGGAAGGTCCGTTGTGAGTTGGAGCACTGGCCATTGTACATGGGGGAATTCCTGGGGAACCTTCTCTATACACACAGACAGAGTCCCAATTTCCACGTCCAATATGACAAATTATATAACTAAATACGTATCTGTTTTCTCATATGTAAGGATCATTTAGTCAAATTCTTTGGCCAAAGTATACACTCTTTATCTTATTTTTTGTTTTTTTTTGACGTCCTAACAGGACCTGAAAATAATCCATAAAAGAAAAAGTGAATGTTTTTGTATGTTTCCCATGTATCTTCCTCACATGGAGTATAGGTTAATCTACAGTATTTGGAGGTGTAGCCGTAATTGGGCATCTCTTTCTCTCCCTCGCCTTCCAGAAAAAGCCCTACGCTGGTGGCCATGACTTTACGGGCAATATGCAAACGTATTAATAAATATACCATTTTGCGAGGGCCTTATTGCACAGCCGAAACCAAATTACCCTGAAATGCTCTGGTCGCATTGTAATCAGTAGGCCCCAGTGAATGTAAATGTCCAGCAGGTGGCAGTGTTGCACCAGTCAACTGAAAAATATTAATGTGTGAATTGTATTCCCAAAAATATGATAATGCCCTGTGTGTGGTTATTCTCTTAACGGCTGTCTTCATGGGGTACAAAAGGTTGTACACAAATGTATATGGCTGACTAAAATATATATTTATATAAACTCTCTAATTTTCACTGTATGTATGAAGGTTAAAACGGACACATCCAATCACCTATACTGTACATAGAAAATAATGCAATATTTGTTAAACTGCGCATATATTATGGTGCATCTCCTGGGCTGTGGTTCCACACTAGAGCCTCAAGAGGTCAGTTATTAGAAGAAAGAAAAGACCCCGAGCGCAACCAGAACATATGGAACCCCCTGATTGGGGAATAAATGTTATCACTAGCTAGACCTGTGTGCCGTACAGAAACTGAGTGAATACGTGGCAGCATATAATGTTGGTGGCACAATGATATGATCGGAAATCAAGATGAGACAAAATGTAGTGAAGTATTGCTGAGTACTTTTACTCCGTAAAGATGAAGCCACTTACAATTGGTAAGAAGTATACAGCATGTTTGGATTCATCCCGGCTAAAGGATTATTGGGCAGATCTTCCCCGTGTCTCCACTGTCGTCCTGGAGGTTGATTTTGGCGCTCTGTGGGATCTCCTCTCTCCGTCTCCTCAGTGACTTCTGGAGGATTGGCACCATCCACACATGCACATGGCAGTCGTCTTTCTGTTCTCTCTCAGCTGTTCCACCTACTATTGCCAGGTTTCTTGCTCTCGTAATTACCGTAGGATGTCCAAAAAACAACGCATCTTGCTACAGTTGGCTTCCTCAGGGTTATAATAAAGGATTATACCCCTGAGGAAGCCAACTGTAGCGAAACGCATAGGGTTAAGTTTTTGGACATACTACAGTAATTACGAGAGGAAGAAACGATAGTACGTGGAACAGCTGAGAGAGGGAGAATGGAGAGAAGACCGCTGTGTGGATGGTGCCAATTCTCCAGACATCATTGAGGAGACGTTGAGGAGATCCCACAGAGTGCCAAAATCAACCTCAGGCGCGGGGAAGAGCTGCTAATTAATCCTTTTGCCTGTGTTAGGATGTGTCCCAACATGCGCTATACTTCTTACCAATTGTAAGTAGCTTTTCATCTTTGCGGAGTAAAAAAGAGAGAGTACTTTCAGTGATGATTTCCCTTCTTTTTCTATGCTCTGACATAGCTAATTTTCTTCCTAATAATTAAAGCTATAATAGCTTTTTTTAAGAAAGTAAACCGATTCTTAGATATTTAGGAATACCATTTTTTTTCTCTCATTTTGACCAACTGTTTGTCTTGTGAAAGCAGAAATTAAACAAATAAAGACTGTTTGTTTGAAACTGTATTCCTTAATTTTCCACTAACCAGAAGCCTGATAATTGCAGAAGGTCAAATCCATTAATCCAACCTCTTCTGGTAGAGCCTGCAATGGATGTGTTTTTTCAGTGCAATGCAAAAATCAGCAAGCTAAAATTAACTAGGTGGGTTTTAAGAGATAACATTTTAATATTTTAATAGCGTTTTGGCTGTGGGAAAATAACCATATGTAAGTAATATTCATTATTTAGTCATCCACGTTGGGGTATGATTTGCGCTGTTTTTTTTGTTTGTCTTTAGTTTGCTGTGTGGTCTTGTTTAGACAGGACAAGATTGTGCATATTAAAGTGCACTGGTGTATTTTTCCTACCATCGGATCAGCAAATGAAAGAGGGGAGGAGGAAAGCGTCAATGTGTGTAGCGTTGCATTGTTCTCCGAATGAAAGCTGCAATTCTGCGTGCTTCGTATCTTCTTTTTTTTTTTTTTTTGTACCGGATTCTTACAGCAGGTTCCATAGATACCTGGTTATAGGTACAGTTTTTTCCTCCCTTACTGGGGAAATCAAAAGAGCCACCAACCTACTGTCAATAATAGAAAACCACAGCAATTGGCGTTGCTTCATATTGGAGGACCGCGTGGGGAGGGGTTGGAAGGAAGTGCGCCTATACACCAGTTTCATCTCCAGGAATTCCCCAGTTCCTATGATATGCTGTAGGGTGGTTCAGTTCTGTTCCTGGAAGCGATTGCTGCTTTATAGTAAAAATCCTATTGAGCCACGAGGTCCCTGTGTGTGACATCCTGCTGAAACAGTAGTTGCTTGCAGAATGTATGCAGCAGGTACACAAGTTACTTGAGTTCCAGACACGGTTTTTATTTTATTTTATTTTTTATGCAGCCATTGCTGGGTAGTGTCTTTTAATACTTTCCCTGTCTGAGGATCCTGCATTGCATAACAATCTCCTGGCAGTGAGGTGGTTAAGGTTTCCTGTTCTGTGGAAATAGAAAGCCAAGCACCGGGTATAATCTATGATGGGAGAACAGGATCACTTTTTCTGGCTACACACCCAGAGCCTCATTTTCTAGTTTCATTGTGCTACTGATTCAATGTTTAACATGTCGTGTATTTTAATTGGGGAAAGGCTTGGGGAACACTCGATGATTACATGATTACTTTTATTGTGTAGATGAAACCGTTACACTTTATATCCTTGTAATGAATTACTAAAGCAAGTTGATCTATTTCTTCATAGGTTCTCATCATTGGGGGTGGGGTTGCTGGACTGGCTGCTGCTGGAGCTGCTAAATCAATGGGGGCAATTGTTCGGGGGTTCGATACCAGGTATGTAATAATGCATTTAAAAAAGAAAAATGTATATCCGATTCAGTCAGCTGTGACAGAACTAATACAACGTTGGGAGTTCAATGACAGGGAAAATGAATGTTTAGTTGTAGACGAGATGCTGATTGCTCAGGTATAAGTGAGATGTGGCACATGTTAAACATGGGAAGGATGTTGATCCAGGGAGAAATCTGATTGCCATTACTGGAGTCAGGAAGGAATGATTTTTTTTCCTCTTTTGAGACATAATTAGCTAATGTGTCACTGGGGTTTTTGTTTGTTTTTGCCTTCCTCTGGAATCAATATAAATACATGTAGTGGAGTAAGATTCTCATCCTATATTTGTAACATAGGTTGGGCTTGATGGTATTTTTTTTTTCAACCTCATTTACTATGTAACTTTCTCCCCTTTATTATTGTCTGTGATTTCAATTCAAGCATTTTGCTGAACATTGTTTTTTCTTTACATCCTAACTAGTGGCAGATAACTGCAGTGAAATAAATATGTATGTATGAGAGAGAGAGAGAAATGTGCTAAAATAATAGTTTAAAGGTTTAGAAACCAGAATAAATCTGAAATGGTCACCCCAAATGTCATTTAAAAAAAATAAAAATCTATGTATTTCGACCCACAATGGTCCCTAAAAGTCACATGGCTGCGGGTGATTTCTTCCACAGGGGTCGTGTGCTGCCTTATTAAAGTACACAACTCTTGTATGTCAAAACAAAGATCCTCTATGGCAGTGTTTCTCAAACTGGGTTCCATGGTACACTGCAGTGCCGTGAGAGGATCCAAAGGGGCTGTGGGATTTCACTGATCTCACATTGCAGTGGCTTGGGGGCTGGGCAGTTTACTCCATTCTAATTGGCTGTATTGCCCAGCAGCAGCCAATCAGGTGTGTGTGTATTCACTGTTCTATGGTGTAGTATTGTTCAGTTCAAGGGCTTTTATACACGCCTTGTATACTTTTACGATGGTATGTAAAAAAACACGCTCTAAAACATATGAAGGCTCATTTCAGTAGAATATACATTACCGTACACAAATAAAACACAGCTTTCTAATCTTTAAACTTTTCTCTGCCAGTAGCAGCCATGAGGCTTTGATGGAATAGGATAGCGGAGAAGCCAAATAATTGAGCTCTGTTTCACACTTTGCCTTAAGGTCATGAGCCAGACCAGAGTTCTGAAGCAGCCACCAAACACTCCACGTGCAAATAAGGTGCATTCTCCTGGATTAGTTATTTGTAAAACCTGCTGTGGCTTGTGGTCCCAGATGGGTATTTGAGGACCATTGCTTTAGCTCTTGAGGTTATTTTGTGGTGCTCTAGAGTTGAGGTACATTTACTGTTGTCTTTTGATCAAATGATAGAGCTGCAGCATTGGAACAATTTAAGTCGATTGGAGCCGAGCCTCTGCAGGTGCATCTGGAGGAATCTGGGGATGGCCAAGGCGGTTATGCAAAGGAAATGTCAAAGGAGTTTATTGATGCCGAGATGGAGCTGTTTGCCAAACAGTGCCAAGACGTGGACATCATTATCACAACGGCTCTCATACCTGGTAAGACTTATGGTTGTGTTAATTCAGAAGACCATTTAAAAAAAATAAAAAAAAGTGTGTATTTATATATTCTTGTAGCTTACGATGTGTGGGTGTTTTGGGCTTAGTTGCAGTATATGAACTGAATTTCTGAAACAGAGATTTTATAAACCTAGAGAATGTGGTAAGTTTGTGTAGACTATAGACTGCAAGTGATGATGTGTCCTGCCTCACGATGGCAATGTTTTATTTAACCTTCTTCGTTATGGCATTGAGATTGCGAATGCTGCATGTTTTAAGCCTGTCCTGGGATCTTATCATTTTCTCACTGTGACCCTGATCCAACTCGAGTAAATATTAAAACTTTTTTGGGCAATAAACAACTTTTTTTGTTCCTTGTTTACCAAACTGTAAGAGGGAACAAAATAAATAAAATGCAAACAATTGGCTTACCTACAATATGTATCATATGCTAAACAAATGTATATGCAATTTGGGTACAAATATTACATTTCTGAGTAAATCTTTTAAAACTTTATATTTGTTGAGCACAAAGTACAGTTTGTGATATGAATCAAAGCTAATCTAAGGATTTTATTCAATACTGTTTTGAAGTGCTTGATCGTGATGTTAACGGCCATGGACTTTATTGTCAGAGTTGTATAACTTTACTTAAACCGCCATCTTTGAATCGCAACCCACCAAAGCAATGGGGTTAACCAGTCTGTTGTATATCGGCCGATAAATAGCATCTTTCACTAAATGTGCAGCCTGATTTTAAGTTTGTTATTCATCACTAAATCCTACACGGTTTTCCTGCAAACTTCAAATGTGACACTGATTTTAGCCTGTCATTTGAAGAGGTGTTTTTACTTAGGATGTTAAAATATGTAGACCTAAAGCAGACAAGACTATTTTAGCAATCACAGGACAATATTTGACAGTCACCCACACAAGTTTTTTTAAATTTTTTATTTCACGCTTGCCATGATCTTTGGGAGACATGAGTGAATTGGGGGAGAAAAAAGTGCTGTTTTGTCATTTTGAAGGAGCATTTTTAAAAACACACAAGCTTTCCAGCATAGTCAACACAATTAGGAAGCGGCATAAAAAATATATAGGTTTTCTTGATCTGTTATTTGTGAGTCAGTCCTGCTTTCACGGCTGGTTCTTTACACATACTTACACATACTTACACATACTTAGACAGTACTTTGCATTGTTTTATAGCTACAGGTGCGCCAACGAGTATTCTAAAACTTGCCTTAAACTTGCCTTGGAAAATCAAGACCCAGATGCATGCTGGGTACATGCTGCAACATTTCAGTGAGACTAATGGCCCATCGGATTAACACAGCAGTGGTCCCTGGCAGTCCCATTCAGTTTGAATGGGACTGCCAGGGACCCCCGCTGTTAATCCGATGGGCCATTAGTCTGTCTGCAGAAATGTCACTGTAATGTTGCAGCATGTACTCCGCATGTACCTGGATCTTGTTGGTGATGGCCCCAGATTTGTTTTAGAATACTCGTCGGCACTACAGTAAGTACACCTGTGAATAACAACATTTCAGCAGCCCATGGTATATACGTATAGTATCACACATGCAAACATGGTTTTTGTGGCCATTCTAATTAGAATAATGTGGACCGGATTCATTTTCTGCATTGCTGGCAGTTTGGAGAAGATCTTTCTGCAGTTGAATTGCACCATATAACACTTGTGCCTCCTTTTCCTCCACCACAAACAGGTAAAAAAGCCCCCATATTGTTTCGGAAAGACATGATTGAATTAATGAAGGAAGGCTCGGTAGTTGTTGATCTGGCTTCTGAGGCAGGAGGAAACATTGAAACTACTAAACCCGGAGAACTTTATGTTCACAAGGTATCATTGCAACAACCTTCATTTTTTTTATTTGTAATTCTTTATTGCTTCGTCTAATTCTAAATCAGCAATACTACACCCCCCCCCCCTTTTTTAATTTATTTAAAAAAATATATATATTTTTTCCTTTTCATATTTGTACTGTATATGTAAAGCATGTTACAATGTATAATTCTACATTCTTACTTAAGCTGGCAATTATTTGGTGCTCCTTTTTATATTATTTTTGTTTTTATATATATATATATATATATATATATATATATATATATATATTTCCATTACTTGGAACATAATGAACGGCCATGGAATAATTTGTTTAGTTGTGCCTTGATTGTTAAACTTAAGTTCACATGATGCTAATGCAATAAATTATTCAAAAGTTGCCCATCGGATATCTCATGTTTATCAGTTAAATAAGCAATTTATCTTAACTACTCCGGTGAACTTTGGTACATGACTGGTTAGGTGTGGCACACAAGTCCTTTTTTCCATGGTTAATCGAGAAGTAAAATGTAGTATACTGTGGCTCTATTTTGCATTACTGTACAATGTGGTTTAATATGAAAAAAAAAAGTTTCTGTATACTGGTGGCAGTATATTCAGCACTGTAAATAGTAAGATTTATACATATGAAACCTATAATTGAACAGAGTCTCAGATATCCTCTATGCTGGGAACCTACAGTACTTAACTGTGCAGGAGAACAGTTTACTCCCATACATTTGAGTGAAGCAGAACGCCTAATTTTATTATTTTTATTTCTTTTGTTCCCCTGCACTATGAAGACATTAAATAGGACCAGCGAGTATTGCAAACAAGTCTGAAGTAGTTCATCACAAGGTCTAGGAAGTGGGTCACTGTAAAGAGCTGGTTTGTGTTTTTAATGGTTTTATGTAGTTGTACTTTGGTTGTCAACTCCTTTTAAAAAAACGGTACTGTGAATAGTGTCCTGCAAATGTTAACTTGTCAAATTTGAAGAGCTGAGGACAGGGTGCAACAGGACATAATTGTGTGATCAAAGAGTGCCACTTGGGTGAAGTCTGAAGTAGCAGGAGATTGAAATGAAGGAGACTTCCCTGTGTGAATGAGTTTACGAGTCCTGGCAAACATGTTGTTTTTTTTAGTGGCGATCCTGGTGCTATACTGCACCTATAAATAAGTTGTGATTCTTCCTTGAATATGGAACAGGGGAACCAAAAATGCTTGCCATAATGGACCCGCAGTTTATTCAGAAATACAATTTTCCTACAAAACTGTAATGTTGGTGGTGCTTGCCCTGTTTTGTTGTATGTAAGTAATGCATGTTTACCTGCCTTTGTTATTAGGGTGTGACTCACATTGGTTATGCAGATCTCCCAAGCAGAATGGCTTCTCAAGCGAGCAGCCTCTACTCAAACAACATCACTAAACTACTGAAGGCAATCAGTCCTGACAAGGATAACTTCTACTTTGCTCTGAAGGATGAATTTGACTATGGCACCATGGACCATGTAGTTAGAGGAACCGTAGTAATGAAGGTGAGTGCATCTTTGAAGACTTACAGGAACCTATCCTACCAATAGAAAACTGATATTGTAAAGAGTTATTCAAATATAAGGACAAAAACATTAAAACAGAGCTTCCTTCCCCCCCACCCCCCATTTTACTTGCACACATTGGGCCTTACTTGTCCTGACTCATCTGCCCTCCAGCACCGTGTGCCCCACACATTATTGATGATCCTTTCAGTTTTGGTCTCCATAGGGTTGTACTGGGAGATTGTTGTAGCCACCCACAGTACTTTATTAAGTGAAGGAAGTTATTTTACTTTAAGTGGTTCCCTTCTTGTCATGTGAAGTGCTGCCACCCGGCAATTCCAACAGTGAATGATCATCAATAATGGAATGCGTTCTGTGTAAAGCGCATCACGTTTCAGTGAGCCAAATTATTAACAGACTTGATTGCTTCTCATTCCAAATCAAAGAATACCAAGCCTGCCATTGGCTTGGGTCAGAGTATCCTTACATTGGGTGCAGCTGGTCTTCAGTTCCTACCTTCTTTCTGTTTGTATGGGATTTAATTGTTTCTATTTAATGCTTTTTTTTTACTTCATAAACTTAACATGAGTCATTCCTAAACAATAATTTGTTTAAATTAGTCCTTTTGAAAACGTGTACACTTAAGATATATTGCCTTACATTCACTTATTACAATGTTATTGTTCTATGGCGCTGGCAGTGCACATGGTGCCTCCACCATATAGCATACTAGTCACACTCTGCTGTGTCCCATACAGTGCACAGTCGAAGGTTGTTACATTTACATGTTCACAGATGGAATAACACTTTTTCCAAATATTGGGTCTCCATTAGGTAAGTGCGGTATGATTTTCCTTACGGTTATTTTGAATCTTTTCCAGCCTGAAATACTTGTAGCTGGGGTAGGACAAAACACTTTCTGAATCGGTGACTGCCATCTGAAAACAGAAATTGTGTGGCCCAGTTTCTTTATATCCCACAAAATTCACTGTTCCTAGCAAGTCCTCATCCTATGTAAAGCTAGTAGCTCCGTGCATTTTGGTGTTGCCTATACTGTTCCTTCAGCAGAGCTTTAAACGTTATATAAAGTATTGTAGAACGTACGTTTTATTTTTTACATGGCAGTCTAAACACCCAGAGCTGGAACAAAGGTAAATTAGATTTATCTTTCTATTCTGTGATGAGGGGTCTGTGAACATAACACTTGTAGAACAGCCTCTTCCAATCAAACGTTAACTTTAAAATCAAATATGCTAGATTTATCATTATAATATTTAATGTAATTCAGTGTTGGTTGTTTTTAATGTTGACCCAGCACTTAATGCTTTTTACGGTATAACAGCCTTGAACCAACGTTGGCTTTGCAATTTTGTTTGTCTTCTATTGAACTGTTTCTCATGGTTGTGGAGAGTTGAAGCTGCAGCCGGTGGATTCTGAGTAAAAGAAAAATGTGGTGGATCTCCCCACTATGCCTTTTGTGTTTCTTTTGGTGTGTTGTGATGTTCCTTGTTTGTGTGCTTTTAGGATGGGAAAGTGATATGGCCAGCACCTCCTCCAAAAAAAATCCCCCAGGCAGTCCCTGTGAAACAGAAAAGTGTGGCTGAGCTGGAAGCTGCAAAGGCAGCAGCTGTTTCGCCATTTAGGAAGACCTTGAATAACGCTTCTGCATATACTGCTGGTAAGAACTGCTTTCATCTCTGGTAGCCTTCCACAGATACAGAATTATTTTTATGTACTGCTCCGACACAGCTAATTCTAACAAAAGCCGCACGGCAAGATGCGTGCTGGCAGCGTGGAGAAGCGGCGCGTCACGGTGACGTCAGTCACGTGCGCGCCCGGCTTCCCCGACTCCCCTGAAGGTTTGAAGTGAGGTAAGCGGGGGAGCGGGGAAGCAGAGGGGCACAGCAGGAGCAGCTAGGGGGTCGGGAAGGGACATAAAAATGCGCGCGGATTGGAGGGGGGCACGGAGGGGATGCGGCTGGCGCGCTGTCTATTCTCAGCGCCAGCCGGAGTAAGTCCCGGTCAACCGGCGGCTTTTGTTAGAATAAGCTTTGTCGGAGCAGTATGTTGCTGACATTTGTTACTCGTTACACCATGGCCCGCTCTGGGACTTCCTGATCATGTGACCTTGCTCAGAGCGATCACATTTTTTTTCTGGTGATGTTGACAGAAGGTGGAAGGGGAACCATGCAGATCATGGTTCTGCTGATTGCGATCTACCCCTAGAAAACCAGCATAGTGTCGTGACATAAAGATTAAGTCTTGACGTATGTCCATATGGCACTAAAGGAGTTAACGTGCAATAGTGTCGATTGACACTATCGCACTTCAATGAAGAGTCACCTTGGATAGACGTGTGTGTGTGTGTGTGTGTGTGTGTGTGTGTGTTCCTTTCGATACCTGCCCTTCGTACCTTTCCCTTATTTTTCAGATGTGAATTTGTTGAAACGCAATTTTTCATTCTTTTGAGACTTCGTTTTGCTCCGAGAAATCTAGATCAATTAAATGACCTTGTGATTTGTGAATGCTCTTCACAAATGTGGGCACGATTACAAATCCTAATTTGTTGCAAAACTAGCACAATAATATTGCAATCTATTGGAGATTATAATGGAATGGGATATTTTTTTGCACGTATTTTATTTTTTTCCAACATTTTAAACTTTCCTTCTTCTTGGAGTTTCTATGTTAGGCTGAGCTTATAGTGCCGGTGACGCGACGTCGCTTGAAAACAAAAGCATTTCCGCCGTCGCAAGCGCTTATAGTAAGCGTGCAGCGACCAAAATTTTGGAAGCCGATAAAATTTGATTTTTCAGAGGCTGTCGTCACATGTCACAGCCTCTGAACCAATCAATGGCTAGGTCGCCAACGACGTCGCTGAAAGTTAAATTATAACTTTCGTGGGTGACGTCACCCGTCGCGCGCACTATAAGCGCGGCCTGAAGGGTAGGATGTGATGCTACATGATTGCCTAATCTCATTTGACTGGTGCTTGTATACTGTAGGTCACATTTGGACTTCTAGTGCATAATCAGGGCTAGAAACATTTTGTCTACCTGCACCAGTCCACTGCAGAAAGTCAGTCGTCCACCACGGGAAAGACCGGGGCTACTTCTGAACTTGTTTGGAAACAGATCTGTCATTCACCACTATTTCCTGAAGTCGTGCCCCACAATGCCTAGCGTAGCGCTACGCAAGGAATTATTGGGAGGGACTTCGGGAAGTGGACGCAGTTCCAGACATTTACCCCACTCCCCCCATTTTTCCACTTGTCCTTTTTCCAGTCCTGTTCATAATCTGTGCATGTTCCTCCTCCAGTGGCAGGCTGGTTACTGGCCAGTCATGTGGCGAAGTCAAGATAACCAGCTCATAAAGTAGATTTTAAGCCAGTGATCTTGGCCAAACACTGCACCTGGAAATATTGGTATATTTCATTTTTTACTAGCGCTTTTATTAATCTTCTGAATGCAAGCTAGCTGACATTAAAGAACATCAATTTAGATGATGGAAAGCAAGAACTCCACTTGACACCTTTTTAGATCTTTTAGATCTCTCTAAGTCTGAGGTGTAATGCATACTGTAGATCTGAAGCATAGAGTTTGTGATCTGGGCAGTCTATGTATATAGAACTGTAATAAAACTTGCAATAAACTTAGTTTATCCCCTCCCCTGCCAGATGAGGCAATTGCTCAGCAGTGAAATTGTTAATGGTCCATCTGTAGGTTCCTTTTATGTTATGCAGTGTTACTCTTTGCAAATGAAAGCAAGAAGCCTATTTTTGTATGTGCCGAGGAACCGCATTTGAGCTTTTTGTTCTGTCTCCCCTAGGTATGAGCACGTTGATGGCACTGGGCATTGCATCGCCTCACTCTGCCTTCACTCAGATGGTGACAACCTTTGGATTGGCTGGAATTGTTGGCTATCACACAGTGTGGGGAGTCACACCTGCTTTGCACTCTCCACTCATGTCTGTGACAAATGCCATTTCAGGTAAGGGACAGTCTCCGGCGCATGTCTGCTTATTTGTATAGGTGGTTGGACTTTGAACTCTGTATATTTAAAAACAAACAAAAACAAAAAAAAAAAATCCAAATTCTTCACAGCTGGAATATATGAAACAAAGATTGCGATATTTAAAACATTCGTTCTTTCCATTGACTAAAGTAAGGGGAGCGCATAAAAAACCTCATGGTAGATATGTGGAATAAAAATACAAATGATGGTGTAGCCAGTAATCAAAAAGTGAACTCCCAACTATAAAAATGTGTTGATCCCACTCGCAGATGTCTGATGGGTATATGGGCATTTCAGAGATCCACCTCTCTGATGGGAGCAATGGTGATCCTCCTTGGGAATTAAAGTGCTTAAATTACAAAGTGCTTAGCCCACATATCTACCACAAGGTTTCTATGCGCTCCCCTTACCTGGAAGACCACGAGATTGCATTCTACACCAGAGGACGGCCCACTTTTAGGGTTGAGCTGCTATACATTTACCTATTTCGAGTTGTCTCACTGTGTGGTGATGGTTGCACATTTATTTTTTTTACTAAAGTTATTTCAATTGTTTATTGTATTTAGATATATACACACTCATTAGAGGGCACTTGCATTTGTGCTATCTTTGCATAGACATACATTCACTTTATTAGGGGCGCCGGGGTACACCCTTATTTTTCTGCATTGACTAACGTATCTGTCCTGTGCTTCCTGGCGCCAACTCATGGAAAACCCTATTGACTTTAATGGGGCTTGCTGAATAAGCCCCAGAGTCTATTGCCTGGGTGCACAATAATTGGCCTGTCGTGTATGTTACAGTGATGCAGTCACTATTTGTATTGAAAATACAAATCTCACTTTTTCGAAAAAGGAAGCTTTTTTTTTTCTTCCTAACTATTATGAAATAATGCCCCACAATTGTAAAGTACCAATTAAATATCTTGTCTAACACCTATCCAGAACATAATCTCCTCTGTAAGAGAGAACTGCCACACATTTTTCTCTTCTCTCTCTCTCCCTATACTAGTTTCTCTGCCCTATTCACCACCACCTTGCATTGAAAATGTAGGGAAAGCGGTTTTGTTTGTTGTATTTTGACTCGAATTTGAGAAGGACTGAACGAGGGATGTTAGCTGGGGCAGATCAGGGGGCTTGGATTTTACCTCCCTGAACTTGCATTTCGTTGATGTATAAATGTACAGATAGATGTACGTACATATGAACCGTGTGACTGCAGAGACTGCAAAAAAGCTGCTGAGTGTCAGTGTGACATTTTATGTGTCTTGTTTTTGTGTAGGTTTCTTTTTGACATGAGTTTGGTCAAATAAAATTCCAAGAGCTCTCCTTGGTTACATAATAATTAGAACTGCATGACACTGGGATTCTGAGAAATGTACAAATAGGAACTTTTCATTTGGCTCAGCGTAATGAATCTGTCCTAGCTTGTGGCACTTCTGCACTGAATTCATCTGTAGCTTTGATTCAGAAAAAAAGTTCCTATTTTTGTTATGCTGCTATGAACTGTAACCATGTAAAGTAATATATTCCACAACCAGCTAGGACAAGAAGTGTCCCCCCAACCACTCCTTTGGCTGCAGGGTTCCTCCACGTTCTGCAAACCGGTAACAGCCTTTCCAGGACTTGAGCTGTGAAATGGCAATATCCCTGATTATAAACATGTTCATAAAAAGCAATTTATTATTGGAAGCTGTATGGCTTTGTAATATACATCCTGCTGCGATGATTGCACCACCCGTGGAGGAAAAAGCTTGCTTATAAACCGCAGTTATGGACACAAGTTCATCCCATTTTGTAGTAAAAGTCCTTTCAGAAGTATAACAAGTAACTGATTTATGTAGTATGGCAATTCTTGTTAAACATATGCAAACTATTAAGTTTGTTAACTATAAATACTTGTTCCTCCTTTTCAGATTTTTGTACTTACCACGTATTGGAGAATGCCTGTACTTTACGGGTTTACCATGAAGAGCGTAGTACAGTACTTTAAAGTAAATCCCTAATGTACCAGCCTTATCTAATACAAGGGCACTACAAATAAAGGTACTGTAACATGTAACCCGTGTCATGAAGCTCGTGCCCCAGTTACCAGGTGTCATGCTTTAAAACGTGGTGATTTGATGGGGTTGTGGTGACATGCAGAAGAACATGGACATCTGATAGCTTAGCTCTGATAAAAGGAACAGCGTTCCATCTATTGAGACCTCCAAAGAGAAATATTTTCACACAAAATCAAGCTTCCAACCTCAATAACACTTAGCTGATACATGGGGCCGAAAGCCAAAGAAATCCCTTCACAATTCTTTAAGACAGTCTGTCAGTGGCTGCCTTTGACAATGGCGGCTCCTCTTGTGCCACTTAGGACATGGAGCCGGAGCTAGATGATGACCAACAGCACTCTTACAAGAGAAGATGTCTCCATTCATGGCAGAAATCAAAGCAACATTTCAAGTGGGGCTGAATAAATCTATGAATTGCATCAACTTATAACTTGCCTCACTAGTGGAATGAATGAACATGGTGGAACGTAGACTGGAAGAGGTATTTCAGTTCCAAGCAGCAGTAGACAAAGAGATATTAAGTCTCCACAAACAGGTAGACCTTCTTGAAAAAGTGGAGGACGCAGAAAACTGATTGTGCCAAAACATCCTTACGCATTGGAAACATACCAGACACTGTATGCAATATAACTAGAGCCATACTTATCCTGCCTTTTCCACATGCTGCTACCAGATGCAAACCAGGACCAATTAAGTATTTACTGGTCCCACAGAGTCGAGGTATGAAGGTCAGGCTGCATTACTACAAAGGACGGAAGGCATTCTGAAGGCGGCAAGAGGCCAGGTCAGTAACGATGGAAGACTAGGTAGTACATATCTTCCTTGATTTGGCGCATGTCATTTTACAAAACTGGCACAATCTCAGTGAGATTATGGCAATACTGCAAGAACATCAGATTTGATGCAGATCAGTTTTCCCTTGCCGAGTGACTGTCCATGCACAATGGCTCTAGCAGATCTCAACGACGAGAGAGTAAGGCCGGACTAGGAAAAGACTGCTGTCAACTCAAGATCGTTCATTCTGGGGGAAAGAAAGGAAGACTTTGAGACGGCTCATATCCTTATCTTATCTGATCTATGTTTTTCTCTTTATAAGAATTGGTTGCTAGCCATATGTATGTTTTATGATCTACTAGCTAAAGTACCTTGGCTTTGCACAGGTTGCAGTACTCTGGAGTCATCTCTTTTCCATTGCAGACTTGAAACTGTGAATCATCGTAATGGTGCCCTCTTTAACTTTATCAATAATTACTCCTTCCAGTGACTGAGGTGGCACCCCCAATCTCACACCCACCCCAAATTATAGTGACAGCCACCCTGTTCACTACTACTCCTTAAGTGACCTTTCCCCTCAGTGACCATCCTCTCTTACACCCTCACTTTTCATAGGGACCTTTTATCTATTCTACCTATGCTGTATCTCTCTCTCCTGCTACCGGTACAGACTAGGGTTTATTTAGCTGCTAGGATTTATCCAGCTAAAGCACCATTGTGAAGTCTGTTGTGAACACAATGAAACAGTGTTACAATTATTCAGCACTACTATACTTTTCAGTTTTATTGAGCCCTCTTTGAACCTTAAGATGTCAATTGCAAG
This sequence comes from Ascaphus truei, assembly GCF_040206685.1. NCBI lineage: Eukaryota > Metazoa > Chordata > Amphibia > Anura > Ascaphidae > Ascaphus > Ascaphus truei. The sequence goes on from NC_134483.1 coordinate 60,382,508, forward strand.
ATTTTAACCTAACAATCTGCTAGGTTAAATTCAAGAATATGCCCTTCTGGATTCATGGAGAATATTAAATCCCCCCAGATAAGACTACTCATCTTTCTTTCGTGTCCATGGAAGTTATTCTAGTATTGACTACAAAATGGTATATTCCCGGCTGTGCTCACACTTGGCCGTGGCAACTATTAAACCCATTTCATGGTCAAACCACAGTGTGGGGATACCGACTAAAATTGAGGCCCTGACTACCTACTGATTTTTAGATGGACTCAATGAGTCTTTGTAACCCTGAGGTTGTCAAGGAAATATGTCAAGACTAAAGTGCTACTTGGATATCAATGATAATGCTTCTGTATCTAGGATGGATCTATGGGATGCGCATAAAGCAGTTCTTAGAGGCAAGCTAATATCGATTGGAGCAGGGAGAAAAAGAAACAAGCTAATGGAGATGAATAGTTTGACCCTAGAGCTTGAAAAGGCGGCGCAAATGCATAAACTAAACTCCTCTGAAGCACATTTTAGCAATGCTCTTAGAATTAAAGAGACTTGATTCCTTATTGCTAGTTATTTTGGAACGGCCCTTGCGGTGAATGCAATCAATACTACCAGAAAGGAAACCAGGCACATCTCCTTCTAGCTAATAAGTTAAATTAAAGAAAAAGGTTCAAAGTCAAATTCATTTTAATTTGGAAGTAACGGGTTGGAGTTACATGGTCACTCTTTGATAGGTGCAGAATTTATGAAATACAATGTCTCCCTTTTATAACGTGTCGAGAGGTACGAAAAACAACCACTTGGTTATCCACCCTGGCTTCCCCAGCAACTGAAGATTAAAAAAATTAATAAAAAAAATCTCGTCCCCATCATATTGTTGGAAGTAGCAGAGGTCAAGTCTTTGAAACATGGATATAGCGAAGTTAACTGTCCTCGGTGCCACTATAACGCAACCGCGGGAGTTGTGGAATCGGATTATTAAATCTGTGGAAGCATAGATTTATTTTCTGCTCACCCCCCCCCCCACCCTGCAGCACAATCACACTGCACTTTGGCACCACAGACACTTGCTTCGAACGCAGTGCCGAAGACGGTGAGTTTTACTACATCTGGAAAAGAGAAAAAACACAAAAGCGCACCAAGATGAGAGATGTATTATATATTACCTTAAATAAAAATAGTAATAACTTACATATAAAAATTCTTTAATGATCCCCGATTCTGACGTTAATCACAGGAGTAGGGCATCACATAGGGAATATATGGGCAGTCTCAGTCCTGGGAGATCAGTCCCGCGCGCTGGGGCTGTCTCCGTTGTGTCTCCTATCCTCCACGTGTAATAGCGTGGTGGGGAGTGTAGCGCGCATGCGCAGGAACCGGAGCCCTCTAAAGCTGTCCTTAGGATGCCTGTCCGTTTCTGATAACGTAGAAACGATCGGGAACGAGCAAAGACGATACACTTGAATGTGTACTGGTGGTAGATAATGAAACCGCCAGCCACAATAGTCGCGACGCGTTTCGTTTACCAAAGTAAACTTCTTCAGGAGATATCTGGGGCACCTGTTTAGGGGTCCTTTATAGGTCTAATGCTGTATGTCATTGGTTAGTACTCAATGACTGCATGGCCAGTCAGGCTTGTGTACTGGTAGGGGATGCAAAGATTTTGTCCAACAAGCTTAGCGTCATTGTGCCCAAGATTATACATCCTGACCAGGTGGGTTTCATTGGTGGTCGCCAAACCTGTGACATCACACATCTGTGCAATCTGGATTATATTGATCAATCTTTTAAATCTCATTTCAAGTGGGATCCAAATAGTATGCAATTCTGAAATATGTGAAATCGCTATACGCAGTTAACTATAGTCCCTTATTCAAAAGCTAGAAAAGGAAATGGCTCAATGGTCCTCCTGTTCAATTTGATGAATAGGTTGAATATGGGCAATTAAAGTGAATATCCTGCCACGCCTTTCCTACATTCCTTCCCTATACTGGTGCCGAGCAAGGAGATGGCACATCTTTAAAAAAAAAAAATGATCATTACTTTTGTATGGAACGATAAAAGGCCTTGGATAAGCATAGCTATATTGTGTAGACCATGAATAGAGAAAGTACAGGCACAACAGACTACCAAATCAAAATACATATAAGGAACCAAGAAGATCCAATGTTTTGACTGCTACAATTAACCTTTGTGAAGGTTAGCTTTGTCTGCTAACCTTGACAAAGGCTGATTGTAGCAGCTGAAACATTGGATCTTCTTGGCTCATTAAATGTATTTTGATTTGGAAGTTTGTTGTGCCTGTACTTTCTCTACTCACTGCTGATTATTTTTGGGACTCCCTAGTATGGAGCACCGGGATTTGTTCTTTGTTTATTTTTTAATTCAATTTGGATGAGTACTCACACCATCCTTTAATGCTATATTATATAGATACAGAGAAGCAGGGTGACTGGGCCTTCCATCAATTCTCAACTATTATAAAGCAGCCCAACTAGGTTAAGTAGTGCTTTATCATTTTCCTTATGGTATCAAAGGATGAGTTGATTTATAGTCTAACCTAACTGCCCCTGTGGTCTTAGCTCATGTTATCTGGCTGGATCAGAAAGACAGACCCAGAGTGCATTACAGGGAATCCAGTGTTAAAGCACTCTTGTAATATGGGTTTCATACAAAATGAAACAAACTTACAGCTACAGTACATTATTTATAATTAAAGTACACCTCTGGAGAAAAAAAAATGTGAATCCTTCCCCATGTTGCTAAGAAAATTACTTAAATAACAGCGGTCAAAGAGTATTACCAAGGTTACAGATTTATATATGCTTAAATAATAAAAAAAATGACAATGACAATAATGCAAAATGAAACTTTTATAGATACCTACAGATTAGACATTTTTAACACATTTTCATAAACACCATTCCATAGCTGAGATGTTCTGTATACAAGCAGAAAATCAAACCAAACTAACATCTTTATAATGTTTCCATAACGGATGATCCTGTAACAGATGGATACATGTTGGCCTGGGAGACAGAATTGGTATATGATTTTGATTGGGGAGCTGCGGCCAAAAGCTCAACTTTATGTTAATGAGATAATTCATATAAATTACTATGGTAATATGATGGTACAGAACTCCAACTAAACTGCATGTTATGAATTCAAATAAATCTCCATTGTGTTGGATAAATTGTAGTCAAAGGGGATCCTTGTCTGTTTTATCTGCCCTAAAATCCAACCTCTGGGATAAAGTACTGGTTTTATCTATGCCAAAATAAGCATTACTGTGCCAAAGGACCGCTGTCCCTGCTTCTAAACAAACCAATAGAAGGGATAAGTAGATACAAAGCTAAACTAGTCATGCACATCCTTGACGCTACCAGATGCCATGTGACCAGGTCCTGGAGACAAAACAATCCGCCTCCCTTTAAGAAAATACGGGAGCAGATTTCCCTTGTAATGTTCATGGAGAGCTTATAGAGTTTCCTTGTAATGTTCATGGAGAGCTTATAGAGTTTCCTTGTAATGTTCATGGAGAGCTTATAGAGTTTCCTTGTAATGTTCATGGAGAGCTTATAGAGTTTCCTTGTAATGTTCATGGAGAGCTTATAGAGTTTCCTTGTAATGTTCATGGAGAGCTTATAGAGTTTCCTTGTAATGTTCATGGAGAGCTTATAGAGTTTCCTTGTAATGTTCATGGAGAGCTTATAGAGTTTCCTTGTAATGTTCATGGAGAGCTTATAGAGTTTCCTTGTAATGTTCATGGAGAGCTTATAGAGTTTCCTTGTAATGTTCATGGAGAGCTTATAGAGTTTCCTTGTAATGTTCATGGAGAGCTTATAGAGTTTCCTTGTAATGTTCATGGAGAGCTTATAGAGTTTCCTTGTAATGTTCATGGAGAGCTTATAGAGTTTCCTTGTAATGTTCATGGAGAGCTTATAGAGTTTCCTTGTAATGTTCATGGAGAGCTTATAGAGTTTCCTTGTAATGTTCATGGAGAGCTTATAGAGTTTCCTTGTAATGTTCATGGAGAGCTTATAGAGTTTCCTTGTAATGTTCATGGAGAGCTTATAGAGTTTCCTTGTAATGTTCATGGAGAGCTTATAGAGTTTCCTTGTAATGTTCATGGAGAGCTTATAGAGTTTCCTTGTAATGTTCATGGAGAGCTTATAGAGTTTCCTTGTAATGTTCATGGAGAGCTTATAGAGTTTCCTTGTAATGTTCATGGAGAGCTTATAGAGTTTCCTTGTAATGTTCATGGAGAGCTTATAGAGTTTCCTTGTAATGTTCATGGAGAGCTTATAGAGTTTCCTTGTAATGTTCATGGAGAGCTTATAGAGTTTCCTTGTAATGTTCATGGAGAGCTTATAGAGTTTCCTTGTAATGTTCATGGAGAGCTTATAGAGTTTCCTTGTAATGTTCATGGAGAGCTTATAGAGTTTCCTTGTAATGTTCATGGAGAGCTTATAGAGTTTCCTTGTAATGTTCATGGAGAGCTTATAGAGTTTCCTTGTAATGTTCATGGAGAGCTTATAGAGTTTCCTTGTAATGTTCATGGAGAGCTTATAGAGTTTCCTTGTAATGTTCATGGAGAGCTTATAGAGTTTCCTTGTAATGTTCATGGAGAGCTTATAGAGTTTCCTTGATGACACTCCAAAAAGGTTTAAGATTATGGGAGCTTCTCTTGTCCTGCCAAAAGACCATAGCAAACAGGTTATTTAATTGGCTATGGGATAATGGAGTATTTCAACGAGATTATTATAAGAAACTGGTGATCCACTACAATAACTTAAGGAAATGGCTAGGCTACGGCTGTTATTATTTGTGAGTAAAGGTATGTAGACGTTTGTTTAGTGCTTTGATGGTTCAATACTGAATTCCCTACCCTCTCCTTCCACCTTGCCTCTTCTGGCTTTGTGTTATCCTCTCTTGTTGCTGTCATGTTAAGGTAACTTTCAAAAAAGGTAATAGATATGAATAAAGAGAATATTAATATATTTTTTTACATATTAGTTTTATATATTAATTTTATGTTGGTGCCAAGAAGCAATTTAAGCAACAATCCCCCATGTTCCCATTTAAAAAAAAATAATAAATAAATAAAATAATAATAAAAAAAAAAAAATATATTATATATATATATATATATATATATATATATATATATATATATATATATATATATATATATATATATATATATATATATATATATATATATATATATATATATATAAAAAAGAAAAAATCAGGCGCACACCTAGTGCATTAAAGTATAACAATGATTATATGGAACATTTAAAACAGACAAATGCCCACTCACAAGTATAACGGTATTAAAATGCAGTTATGAGATAGGCCCTCATAAGCCAGTGGTAGCGTCCGGCCCAGCAATGGTGTCCTCTCATGCGCGGTCTCCTTCTACCGGAAGTGACGTTCACCCGATGACTTCTTCAGGGGATACCCATTGGTTGTAACCCCACAGTATTTATAACAAGGTTCATTTGCATATACAATTAAAAACAATAAAACAATTAGGACATTAATGACACACTTTAAACTAGTCCATTGATTCAATTTCTGGTACTAAACCGATCGCAATGGACAAGTTATGAGGACCACACTGTATTTTTAAAGAATTTTGGAAAATACATATGATAATAAAAAAGGGGAATATGAATGTATTGTAATTACGTTTCAATTGATATACCTATTTGTTCAGTAATTAGAGGAAATTCAATAATTTATTGGATCAACATATGATACTATAAACAATTATGTTTGTAAATTAAAATGGAAAGTTTTTGACTATCTAGATTAGATCAACCATTATCTATTGACATTATTTTTATAAAACATGATTAGCAATATAATACAAAATTTAATTGAGAAATCTCAAGAATTGGAGAGTACTGATGACACTAAATACTACCTACCCAATTAACCCCCTTCATCTATGGTCAACAAACAATTAGCTACACAATATATTGAAACCAGGTTTTAGGGTATCATATATTACCTGTTGGTAATCCATCAGTGATAGATTTGTAACTTGGATTATAATTGGAGTTAGACGTGGAGAAAAGGTTGTTGTTAACCAAGGACAGAAGAATCCTCAGAAATGACCGCAGTACCTGTGTGATAGCCTAATGAAAATAAATGTGCTTGTGTGGTGTATATAAAATAGCTCTAGTGTATATGTATGTGATGGTGTAATGATAATAGTAAAGGAATAAAATGATGTAATAAATGAATGTGATAAAAATATATATGGATATGTGTATGTATGTAGTATTAAATTGAATAAAATAATTAAATGTGTAATGATTCTAATTTTACTTATATTGATGTATATATAATGCAAAGCTAAATGTGATAGAATGAGACCTGTTCAGGACTCCAACAGACACATCCACAATCCGATGCATTATAGGAATATGTACCTATAATAGGGTTATTTATACAATCGTTTCAAAAAGTTTGTGCGGGAAGAAATATTTAAAGACCTGACATGTCACCATAGTTCAGAGGGAGTGCCATAAGGCACTCAAACCAGACCTCCGAAGGATCACCCACCATGAGTGATCACACTATAGTGCTAATGTCTATATGGTCATTATGTCCCCTTGGGTGCAAAGTATCCAAAATATACATCCAATAGGTCTCCCTCATACACAATCTCTTGAAACGATCACCACCCATAAATGTAGGGGGAATGTATTCAATGCCCATTACTCGTAGGGACCTTGGATCTTTTGAAAGTTCATTACAATAATGGCGGGAGAGGTTATGTGTTTGGCACCCATTTTATTATGTTTCTTCGATGCTCTAGAAACCTCGTGCTTAGGGCTCTTGATGTGCGGCCTACATATTGTAGACCGCACTCACATGATATAAGATAGATGACAAATTCACTAAGGCATATATATATATATAGGCATATATATTTCAATATGCCCTTTGTGTTTTTTTTAGGGGGGCGGGAGTTAAAAGGGGTGCAGGGGGCGGGTCCATGTTTGAGCTCTGCAGGACCTTGATCTATTGAGGAAAGAAAAAAGAAATAAAGCTAAAATTAAGATCCATAGGGAAATTTCTGCTTTAAGATTGAGTCAATGTATCAATATAATTTATATGTTCTGCTCCAGTTTCAATCTCTTGGTGAAATGATTATAGAAGAGGTTATATGGATCTGTAAGCAGATATAGACCTCGATCTTGTCTGTCCAAGCAAGATCATAAACACTGATGCCAACGATCACAGACTGCTTTGGGTGCGTGTACATTTTAATTATGGTCACTGCTCCCCCCTTCCACTGTTTAATTTCTACAATTTCTGGAATGTTTACCTAGGTCTCACAGCCGTGGGAGGGCTGGCACTCATGGGAGGTAACTACTTCCCCACCAACACTCATGAACTCCTAGCAATGCTTGCTGCTTTCGTGTCTTCCATCAACATTGCAGGTAAGACAAAAAGGTATACTGTAGTATGATTTGGTGGATCACCGCTAATTAAGATGCTTTTGGCATTACTGCTGCCAACTCTCTCGTTCCCTTTCAGTGGTCTATATATTTCATATGTGTTTTATTTGTAAAATAAGCTGCAAATATTTTATTGACTTTTTTTCTGGTAGAATATTTTATTCCAAACTACGGACCAAAACACCACAGAGGTGAAGCAAAACGTCTATTGCATTAGAAGAGCATCAAACCGGCAACTTTGGTCACATCTCATTTGGTTCAACTTTCGTGCCTGTCTTCTACAGGATCAGAGCAGAGCACAGTATTAGTCAGTATGAACAAAACTAGATTTTTAGTGAATCATGCTTGAAATGTAGTGTGCTAAAAGCCACACTACGTATGTAAATATACCGATGTATGGACCGTAAAAGTGTTTTGTCCATGCGTCTGAAGAAATTTATTGCATGGAAAAGTATGTTCAGATGTTCAATTATGTTGCAGGTAGAAATAGTCTAAGAATCAGTGATCAAGTCACCATGCCACCATGGGACCTTAACTTGGCTCTCAAGTCACTGTTGGGTCTGATCAAACCACTAGATTAGGTACTGGTGAAAATGGCTGTCATTGAAAATGTTATTCTTGCCGGCAATTACAGATGTAGCCAACACCATTATTGTGCAGGAAGCCATTAAATTGTGTGACTCACACCAGAAGAAACACATTTTCGTGCATTAACGGGTACAAGTGCATTGGATACATGTAGGTCAGCAAGAGGGGTTGGCGGGACCAGTGATGCTTGCCATTTTGTCATTCACCAAGACCTGTTGTTCATGAGGACTATTTGGTCTTTTCACCAATATGTTGCATATAGGTGCTGCACCTGTTTATGTACAGTATGGGTGTTTAGATGGATATCTCTATATCAACTTTTGAAGCCTCAGTCACAAGTTGATGTAAATAAAATGTACACAGATCTATCTATATATGTGTGTATGGAAAAAGGGGGATTTGATTAAAGTAGCAAATTGAGAATTTAAAGTAGCAATCTGTTAATATAAATGGAGAGAAGAAGGCGGTGCAGCTACCTACGTCAGTGAAACAGACCGGGACTCCCTCGCACGAAACATGTCAGAGTGGACGTTTTTTGCTGTTTGATGTGCCAATAAATTTATAGTTTGCTGATCCAGAGGAGTCCCGGTCTGTTTCACTGACGTAGGCAGCTGCAGCGCCTTCTCTCCATTTGTTCTTTGCCAGCACCTTGGTAGGAGCACGCCGACAGCGCCAGGATCCCACACACCAACAGTGAGTCATGCATTGATTTGTTCCGGTTTCTTCTTGCAAAGTGTTCCTCAGTGAAGAGGTCATAGAGGGGCCGGATACCACTGTTATAGAGTGTGGCTATGTGGGATTTCACTTACATTGCGTTGTATATACGTCTCAATATTGTATTTGTGCCTGATCTAGTCTGAGTAGCGTCGCTGAGGGAAGTGGTATCCCCATTTCTCCAAAAATCTGTTAATATAGACCTTGTACTACTTTATTTTGTGTTTTCAATAGTTAAAAAAAAAAAAAATAGCCTTTTATGTTGATTGCATTTAAAATGAACCGCAGATATGCAAAAGAATCATCCCATAGAAAGCGACATTTTTTTCAATCTGGTGCAGTTTTTACTGAAAGCCCTAGAATTGCTCCATTTTTCCCCTGGGGAGCGGGCCTAAAGGGAGGGGGAGAGGGGGATCAAATAAGCTCCTGCTAGAAGGCATAATTCTAACAGAGTAGAAGTGGAGAGGCTTCAGGTGCTTTTGTAATTTAAATGTAAAATCGTGCATTTCTCCCACAGCTTTTAGCGGTAGTTGCACCTGCTGATGATGGTCAGTAGCTTTGATATGAACTTGATAAAGAAGCAGTAGAGTGGCTTGGCAGGGGCAGGTAAACATAAAGAAACCAATCACAATCCGTGCTTTGAGTTGCACGTTATGCTCTCAGTAACCAAGGGTGATCAACCCCAGTCCTCAAGCTCCCCCCAACAGGTCAGGCTTTCAGGATATCCCAGCTTCAACACAGACGGCTCAATCATAGGCTGTCAAAGACTGAGCCACCTGTGCGGAAGCAGCAACTGATTGAGCATCCTGTGCTAGAGCTGGCATATCTGACCTGTTGGGGGAGGGGAGTTTGAGGAGCACCCCTGCATTGGACCACGTACATAAAACTACTTCACTTAGGTCGCACATGAGCAGCATCAGGGATGTTCTTCAGTTGCAGGATTAACAATTAAAAAATAAATAAAACCCTATTGTGTTGGCATCAGTATGAAAAATTCCTAAATAATCAATTCAACATGAAAATTATATTCTACTAATTTAGCCAAATATTTTCCTTGCCAAGATATTGCTTTCCCCTTACTGTCTTTGTGTAAGTAATTCTTTAAATGGTTGTCACAAATGGAGCCAAGCAGATCTATTCTGTAAATCTAAAGCAGAAGTGTGTAGTAACCAAAAACTTGGATACATTACTTCATTTAGCAATACTTTGCTGTAGATGACACTAACTTAATGGCATCATAGTTACTGTGATTTTCTAATAAAATGAATCCATGAAAAAATTATTAAACCGGTTTTATATGGGGGTATGATTTTATATAGAGAGACATATCTGTATCTATAGCTATCTCTATCAGGGGCTGACAAAAATATTTAAAACTTAGGAGCCAGAGCTTTGTAAAAAATAATAATGTTATAAAGGGTGGGAGGGTTACTGCGTCACACACGCATGCAAACTCCGGCCCTCCCCCCACAGCCACGAGTTAAACTGCACTCGGGAACAGGCATAGTCACAGCACTGCCCTTTCCTGGCCAGTGTTATTGGTGCAGTGCTGACTGACCTCTCCGGCACTGCCACTACCGGCAAGTAGCGGCAGTGATGGAGTGGGCAGCCAGCACCACAACACAGACACCAGGAGGGAATTTTTAGGCACCAGATATACATCTATACATCTGTGTAGACCCAATGGCGCCGTATGATTGAAACATATGCTGTATTAACAAAATATGTGGTAAGCCTTTTTAAAAACTTGCCATAGCACTAAATATGCAACTTTTTGTTAAGAATTTGATTGTCAAAGGTAAGTGGAGTTGCATGTTGAAATCTTTGATGTGCATATGTATTACACACGCACACCTTAGATGTATGGTTGGTTGCAGGGAATACAGACGCAGCGGCCGTTATTCGAACATATCACGCATTGTATACCTCGGAATGCCCATGTCATGGCGCGTGATTTCTTCCAACCGTACCGCGTGTTGACTCGTTTTTATCGAGTGCTGAAAATGGCATTTTAGTGTTCTGGTTTTTAAACACCTACAAATTGACACAGGAGCACAGCACTGTACACATTACAACTCATTCATTTCTGCCACGATACGCGAAGAATTGCACCCAAAGAAATCATCCATGAAATTCAAACAAAGCAACCGTGGTAAACACAGGCGGAAATGCCGTGTGAAATACAGCAGAGCACACGAAAACGGCTCTGTGAAATGTTCGAATAATGGCCACTGCATCTGTACATATGGAGATATGGTACATATCATATCTTTTGCCCATGGTCCCATCACACACACTGAGCACGTGCTACTTTTCAGCACTTTCTAATAGTATCTCTCTTTTCCTCCTTGCAGGAGGTTTCCTGGTTACACAAAGGATGCTCGACATGTTTAAACGTCCGACTGACCCCCCTGAGTATAACTACCTGTACCTTCTCCCTGGAGGGGTCTTCATCGGTGGATATGCAGCTGCTCTTCATAGTGGATATAGTATTGAACAGGTGAGCAGCAACTTTGTTAAGCACGAGGCTTAGTTTAGTACTTTTTATCTGCTTGCAGCTATCGGTTAACATTTTACAGCATTATTAACTCAAATGTTAGGGCAGTGGACATCAAAATACTTGCACAGTTGCCATCCACTGGGCATTTTTTATTTTGTCAATGCATTAACACCCCATGTATCTTTTAAAGAGGCAATCCAAGTATTAAAACAAAAATATTTTTTTCAGCTATGTGCAGCATTTAATGACCTTTTATTGAAAGCTAATTATCTAAGTGATCGATCAGCAAAATCCTGCATCCCAGGTTTCGCTAAATGGCTGCCTTTCAGTTTCAATCAATCCTTCAGTCCGTGTAACTCAGCAGCTACAATGTATTCTTATATTACCACGGTCACATGATTTATTGTTACAGTTTAGAGCTTAAACTGCTGGGAATATTGGCAACAAAGTGTTACAAAGGTCTTGCACTCTGGGAAGGTGGGCTAAAACCTGCTATAGAAATCAAAGGATGATCACCATATTAAAAATGGCATTGAGATGAATTTTAAAATGGGAAAATAGGTAGTAAGTATTATCTAATACTACAGAACTGATTTTATTTAAAAAACACACATTTAGGATATTGCTTGAATTCCTCCTTTAAAATATATAATGTAGAAACCCCTAATCGCTGTTGGCATTATAGCCACGTAACCCTCCAATGCAGGATCTTGGTTGTGATTTATTTGTTTTTTAAACCACAAGTCATCCAACATAAAAAAAAATAATCTATATATTATAGCACAGCCTTGAAAAAAAAACATTTTCTAAGTGAAGATTCACAACTTTTTTTTATTCAACTTTCTATTCACTTTAGGATAGAAAAGGTAAAAAAATATATATATATATATATATATATATATATATATATATATATATATTTTTTATTTTTTTTAAACATCGTTGATTTTCTTTTCAGACAGTAAATCACTGAAGATGTCCTTCCTCTCGCTCTTAGATTGTTTACAATATTATTTGTTTTATAATGAAATACTTGGGTGCATAGGGAATAAAGAATTTAGAAGGTTGGTGACTTGTGTGAGGTACAGCTCTCACATTAGGTCCCTCTATATTGCACTCAAAGTACATATATTGTTATTTAACATGATGATCTGGAATAAACTATTCCTATGTAACAAGGTATCAAATGCACCTTATATGTAGCACTGACTTGAAAAGAAATATTGCCAAAAATAATTACGTTTTATTGATTATCAACAACGACGCTCGTAAATTGTCTATAGTGATTGTTTTAAAAAGAACAACTTAAAACCCCCCAATGAGGAGCATATCCCAACTATTGACCATAGGTATCAATCCCAAATATTAGTAATATAGGTCAGAATAGTTGGGAAAGGTATAATTTGTTTTTACTTATTACTCTTTTGTTATGCAGTTTAATTAGTGCGTTATTGTTCTTTGTTGCGCTGTGAATACCTATAAGATAGTACAACAACACTAGTGATATGTAAACCAGTGCTATTAAATTGCTTAACAAATCACATAGCCCAAATCGGATGGCATTGATTGAGGTTGGTAACTGCTAGTGCTGATATTAATTGGATATAAAGATACCCTATATACATCTGCAGTTAGTCACCATATCACAACAATTACTGGGTATGGGATATAATAAATCCGGCATGAACCTGCAGGTAAGTACAGTACCCTGTATTATTTTGTCAGGGCTGCTCCCATTTCTAGCTACAATGGCATAGTTTGAGACCAGTAGCTGCTAATACTAGCACTAATTAGGTAAAGACACACCCTGCAATGATCTGCAGTTAATCAATATATGTTTACTATACAACCGAATACATAATATAGTGTATTATACATAGTTACAATTTAATATCCTGCATATACAGTATAGTTCAAAAAGTTCTAAAATTATTTCAGCAGGGTTAACCCTATTACCTATATTCCTAGTCTCAATATGTCAACAGTGTCAATATATCAAACAGTTGATACCATAATTTATTGTACGTCTGCGTCCCCGCTAACGCTGAGCGGGCGGCGATTACTTATATAGATATATGTAAGTCCCCGCTCACACTGTGCGCGCTCTTGCGTGGGCACACACGCTCGGCTCTTGGAAAAACAAGAAAATTATACTTTCCCGCGCGCTCAAGGCTGCCACATTGTATGCAGATCTTTTGCTATACAACCTGATTCAGTAGGTCATCATGATACCGCTACCTCGCATTGTGGCGCCACTGTCGTGACGTCATCAGAAAAAAAAACAACGCACGTTTCGTGAATCAGATGTTCACTTCGTCAGGGGAAGAGGGGTGTCATAATTTACGAGCGTTGTTGTTGATAATCAATAAAACTTTATTATTTTTGGCAATATTTCTTTTCAAGTCAGTGATACATATAAGGTGCATTTGATACCTTGTTACATAGGAATAATTTATTCCAGGTTTCGTCATGTTAAATAACAATATACAGTATGTACTTTGAGTGGCAATATAGAGGGAACTAATGTTCTTTTCAGACAGAGTTCATTTGGAAAAAATTGAACGTTTCAAAAGCAGAAGTTGGCTATATATGTGAATTCTGTTGCAACCCCATAACATCTGAAATGAAACATTAGGTTAAGTGATTTATTAGAAAAACTGAGTTTTTTTCTGTTCACGGCATTCATTTAAGATTAAGGTAGGGAAAGGGGCCAACATTTCTTGAAATGATTTCTGTTTGCTGCGAAACGTCTTTAAGAAGCCTTAAATACCTTTTAATATCTGACCTTGGTATAACTTATCTTTCATACTGCAGCAGTCAGTTGTTGAACCCAGGAGCCTTTAAAAAGACATGTTTATATTTAGATGTTCATGGGGAGTTTTTTTCATTGTATTTTTAATTTTTTTTAAATAACGCGCTTGTTTTAAAATGCTGATATTTAATAGCCTCCCTTCCATGTGCTGTGATACATCTGTTTGTTTGAATTTAATTTAACATGTTTAATACACACACTGGTAGTGCCCCATGTGTTCGTTATATCCACTATTAGGCATGTACTTGTTCCCCTCCTATTTTCTGTTTGTTTCCAAAGCTTTTTAGTGGATCTTCTTTTTAATGTTTTTATGCTGGTGTCATTTGTAGCGAGCACATTGAGAGCACGGTTACCTACTTGGCCACTTTATGTAAATTAGGTAGCACTTTTCAAGTTAGTCAGGATAGTTAAGCCTTTGGCTTCTGAAGTTGCTGTTGGCCTCACTTTTATATAGACTGCTTACATCTATCATTACAACTTGTACGGGGCTTTTCAAGATGATAATTGCAATCAAGGTCAAAATGTCATCATCTTTTATCATACCAACAAATTCCTCGGCACAGTACCTGCCACTAGGTTTTGGAGCGTCACACATCAGTGTCCTGTAGGAATATCATTTTATATAGCGCCCACCGCTGTACTTGGTGCTTTATAAGAGAGACCATACAGTGCAGGAAATTACAATACATGAAGTGCAGCAAGCAAGATCTGACAATAGGAAAGTAAATCGCTGCCCCGGAGAGCTTACAATCTAAGTGGTATGTTGGGAGACTTAGAGACAGCACTTGAGGAAATAAGTGCACAATGGTTGGTAGGAACATCTGTGGGTGTGAGACAGTAGCCATGAGTCTAGGCGATTATGTAAATGAAGCATTTCAGATACATAGTAGATGAAGTTGAAAAAAAGACATGCGTCCATCCAGTTCAACCTATGCTAAATTAGAGAGGTGAGTTTTAAGGTTTGTCTTAAAGTTAGAGAGAGAAAGTGCTTGGTGTATACCGAGTGAGGGAGTTCCACAGGTAAGGTGCAGTGAGGAGGGGAAAAGGCTTAAGGTGAATGAGAGCAGTAGAGATGAAAGGGGTGGTTAGCACGAGAGATCAAAACTGATATGGAGGGAGAAGTAGATGAGTGGAGAACCTTTAAAGGTATGGAGGAGAACTTTGAGGGTGATCTGAAACTTGATGAAAAGCCAGGTGAGGGATTCACGGAGAAAAGGATGTTTTGAGAGAGAGTGCAATCTATCCAAAATTCTGCTGCTAGAATAATAAGGCTGTTAGCAGTATGTTACAATAATCCGTCCTGGAGATAAGGGCATGCATTGGAGGTTTAGCCGTTGCCTGACAGAGTAAAGGGAGGATATTTGCAATATTATGGAGGATAAAGCAACACATATTTTTAGATGTGAATAGAGAAGGAAAGGTAAGAGTGAAATGTCACTCGACAATGTGCTTTGGCGACAGAATGGATGGTAGGACTGTGTACTGGTTTTGGGGGAAATATGAGGAGCTCCATTTTAGCCATATTAAGTTTAAGGCAGCGAAGTACCATTCACGAGGATATAGCCAGGATGCATTCAGAGACCTGGGACTGATATATCTGCGTATCATCTGCATAGAGATGAGGCCGAAGGCCAAAAGAGTTGATGAGGTCGCCAAGTGATATTGTGTAGAGTGAGCGAAAAGGAGATATCCCAGAACACAGCCCTGAGGTACACCAACAGATCAACAAAAGACAGACATTTTTAGCAACAGAAACCGAGAATGTGTGATGTAGTCTCTTAGCTTACCGTGCTGCTTGAAATAATTTAGTGGGGCTTTTTTGTGTTTTTTTTTTTACTTTAGATGATGTACCTGGGTTCAGGTCTGTGTTGTGTCGGGGCCCTGGCTGGTCTGTCCACGCAAAGAACTGCCCGTCTTGGCAATACCTTGGGTATGATGGGGGTTGCTGGAGGAATAGCTGCCATTCTAGGTGCCCTTAAGCCAACCCCAGATTTGCTGGCTCAGATGTCTGGAGCAATGGCACTTGGTGGCACTATGGGTAAGTGCTGCACAACATAAAAATCCTTGTTTGTGCAAAGATTGCTCAAGGAGCTGTAATTCTCTCGGCAACACGGTCTTCATGCTGCCATACATAATCAAACCTCTCCGTTATCCCGATTATCTTATTGTCTGCCTTGTCTAGATTGCTGCTTTGATGTGAAGGAGAGTTATTTTAGAAGGAACAAATTTTTCCATGCAATTGCAGCACGCCTCCCTTGCTCTGAGGCATGTTGCTGACTTGTAGCATGGTACAGAGTTGGAATGTCATGCCTATTGATGGTATGATCCCTGAACAATCCTTTTATCTTCAAACAGCAAATAATCAAGAATGCTGAACATTGTGTCAGGTGGGGTAAAAGATTTGTACATGCAGCTGGCTGGTTTACATATCAAAATAGTTTTTAGCTTGGCGATGACTGAATTCAGCGAATGAGCCTAGAAGATGCTGGACCACAAACACTTTAAAGGGAATATTTTGATTCCAAAGGGTTTTCTTTGAAGCTATTGATGCTGAGCATGAGTGGCTTGTCCTTCTAATGACTGAAAGTGAATGGAGACTTGACAGATCTAGTTTGGTAATCGGGAATTGCATATACATACATGAGAAAAGTGGATTGAAGCACTCGACCAACATATAGTTACATAACAATAATGGCCATAGTGTAAAAATAAGTCAATATAATCTTTTGTGAAAAATGTGCTCTGGGTAATGTTGAAACAATAAGTCTCTATATAATAACAGATCTAATCTTTCCCTATTCTAAGTGGCTGCTGCAGTCTGAGGTCCCACACAGGGTCCTCAATAGAAACAATGGACACGTGATAGACTGAAGCGCGAGCTTAGATGGGATTCTAAGGCTCGTAATATATTGCGCGTGCACTACCGTGCGCACGTCAATTAGAATTGGCTGTGTCCAGGCCTGACGTTCTATACTTCGGCCGCACGCATGCACGGCCGGGAGCGTTGAGCCGGCAGATCGGGGGAAAGACCTGAAAAGTATCTTTTCGCGCTGCTGTCGTTTTTTCTTCAGCCAATCACAGTGAGGCTGCAATACAGATTGAGAAAAACTAGCTGAATTGCGCATAGGTTCGCTCCTATGTTGCCATTAAAATTACAACTAATTGAATAATTTAAAGTTTTAAAAACCACAAAACACTTAAAATGTTTTATTTATTATTATTTTTTTATACAGAACCACGCCACCGCTTAAAACTATATAAACGAAACGCACGCGCCACGTGCATGCGCAACGCCGGGTGCGCGCGTGCCAACTATAAAATAAGCCTAAGGGTGGAAAAAGTCGGTGTCCAAAATAACAGTGAATAGCAGTATTCTATACAGAGATTCTCTTATACTTGGACTTCCCTGAGAGTGTCAGTAAAAAAAGGATCACATCTTCTGATCTGATTTGTTTCACTTCATAGACACCTTATCAATGCAAGAACATAGTGAAGTACTATTAAAAAATGTATTGCCCCACTGAACACCTATCACGTGATGACGAAACGGAAGCGGAGTCATCCCCCTTCCACGCCATCCGTTTAGATTGCGGCCTGCGCTCCTATGAGCATTTTTATTTTCTTTGCCGTAGCTACTACGTGATGGGACACCCATGGTGCCAGCACCGAGGACTTTGTAGCCACGTCCTGGGGCCATTCAAAGGGTTAATACACAGCAGCTAGCATTGCAATTTAATTAAAGATAATGGTTACTGGTCATTGGTAATACCAGGACCTGATTTAAAGATTAGTGAAATAAATAGCACTTGGTAAATGTATTTCTCATAAATGAAGTGTTGACATTTACTGACTGGTAACAAAGACTGACAATGCATACAGGGTGATAAAAATAAAAAAATAAAAAAAAACAATACCACATGAGCACATTTTGCATGTCTCAGACAGGTCTGCAATCCTGTCTTTCCCCATAATCTATTGACCTACAGTGCTTTCACTGCAGCCAGGAATTCTGGGCAATGTTATGCAAATGGGCACTGTCACTTTTTGCTTCTAATCCATTTTAACATGGACACTTATTGGCTTATTCCTGCCGTATTGCACAGCTTTTACTGCGCAATCCGAGTTAAAAAGTGCATAGCCAGTAAACCTACTCGGACAGCTGATTTTTACATTTTTGGGTCTTGGGCCGCGTCCATGGAGAGAGCGTGCGCACGACCGTGTGTGTGACGTCACGTACGCCTTTACCTGCAGGGATCTGTGGCCTGGGTAGATGCGACGGGGGGGAGGGGGCGTGGCTGTGACGTTACAGAGCTGGGTCGTCCGCAATGGGCGAAACGCTCACGTGACCCCGGCCGGCGCGCGTCAAATTTATTTGTTTTCTCACGCTTCGCGAGGGCTGGCGCTTCTGGTTGCCCGTGTGGTCGCGCGCTCTAAGCACGGCCTCAGGCACATCATTTTAATCGCGCCGAGTGTGCATTCGCGCTCGTGATAACCATGAATGCAGTTTTAAAGTGAGGATTATTTACTAGCTAGGCATAGGTTTATAGGCGGCCATGTTGAAATGGATAAGAAGCAAAAAGTGACACGCTGTGAATGCTCGTTTACATGTCATTACCCAGAATCCCAGGCTGCAGTGGAATCACTGTATGCACAGCGATAATGGGGAAAAGGCAGGGTGGTGAACCTGTCTTGAATGTGCTCACAAGTGGTATTTTTATTTGCTGTACGTGGAGGTTTTTTTTGTCACTTAATTTTTTTTTTTTTAACTTGCCATAACTTTTTGTGCAATTGTGATTTAAGTAACCCTTTGAGACATACATTTCCTGCTTGTAAAGTTAAATCCACAGCTAGTACACTACGTTGGCTTTACTGAATAAAGTAATCATAAATCTGATGTTGTGTGTGTTGAAGCAGGGGGCCTCCAGAGCTGAACCCCGCTAATTTCAGCTCCAGGGACCCCCTGCTTCCGGAGATAATACTTACCTGCGAATTAGGTGCCGGTAACTGCTTTCCTTGGCTACCAGGGTTCACAATATGTCCGCCCCTCATATCTCCCCAGCCTGCGGGCCAATATGAAGCCGTGACATGGGAGCATCAAACTTGAAAGCCCTTCTTGCTGAGTCAGAGCAGCTACTGACACCTAGTTCGGAAGCAAGTATTTCTGGAAGTGGGGGCTCTCCAGAGCTGAAATGAATGGGGTTTTTAATGGCCGTCTTGGATTGCTCCTTCAACATATTAGTGCTGTTTTGGCCTTCAGATCCAAAATACATTCATTTTTTTAAAATGTTTTATTCACATACCACAAATCTTCACTTTTATTCCGTTGTGTCCTGGCAGTTTACTATATTATATTTATATATTAAAAAAAAAAATCATTTGCAAGCATATTCACATGTCTGCAACCCTGCTTTTTACCATTATCACTTGCATTCCACTGCAGCAAGAGATTCTGGGAAATGACATGCAAATATTAGATATAAAGATATAGATATATCCAGATCTATAGATATAGATATATAGATAGATCTATATTGCCCAGTAACTTTCCATCCTAAAAGCTAGTGGTGTAAAACTTTGGGTTGACTGTTTTATACCTTGACCCTAGTATGAGAGAAGTAAAATTGCTGCATTACATATTTTATGATGTCTGATATTTTGAGTAAAGCTTTGATGCCCACATTTTAAAGTATCACATATTAAATGACCCATTCCAATACCTCCATTGCATCCCACATTCTTCTGTCCGCTTCTTCCTCGACAAAATCCGCGCCACATTTCTCATGCAAAATAAGTCTAAGTCGTCAAAATGGTGCAGTCGCCCCAGATTGTTTGGGATCTCTTTACTTTCTTTTTACTCTGTCCACATTGCATTTTTTTACATATATTTTAACATTAGCGCATTGAAATGTGTTTAAACCCCTTTGCCTGTTAAGATGTGTGTAAATACATGTACATATTAGGAAATGTAAGTTATTTTTGCTTTTCATGCTTTTTGGAACTAGCTTTTCGAAGTGTTGGGTGTTGCGTGGGTAAACGATTCTGTCTTGTGGCTCCAAAATAACTTGACCTTGTGGATTTAATTCTACAGCAATGTAAATATTGAAATGAGGCTCATGTTTAAATGATTATCTTGACAATATATGTAACGCATTTAAGTACAACAGCTTGTTTCACTGTGAAATGGCTCTCATTTCTTTTTGGGTTTAGAAATGTTGTCTCAGTGAACGCCTTTATTTAATTTTTTTTTTCCCTCCCCCAACAGGTCTGACCATTGCCAAACGTATCCAGATTTCAGATCTACCCCAGCTAGTGGCAGCTTTCCACAGTCTGGTAGGTCTGGCTGCTGTCCTCACCTGTGTGGCCGAATATATGATCGAGTATCCACACTTTGCAACTGACCCAGCAGCAAACCTCACCAAGATCGTGGCTTACCTGGGCACCTACATTGGTGGCGTTACGTTCAGCGGCTCGCTCATTGCTTACGGGAAACTGCAGGGTAAGCCTCGCATGCTGAGGAAGTTTTGTGTGTCTTTGCTATTTCATAGTTTGTGTTTCGTTTTTCTCCCTCCCTCCCGGCCCCCCCTCCTTTTTCATATTCGTGGTGCCAAGTTATTTTGCTCTAAACAAACAAGAATAAATAGTAAACCTTAAGGCTTATTCCAAATAATTGGATAGAAAACCAGTCATGCTCCAGGTGTTCTAGATAAAGATGCCTGGGAACAATTTTCTGTTGCATGTGTTTACTTTCTAGTGTTGCCTGTGTTTGTTTCTGAGTGGGTGTTCTGTCCGTACAGAAGGTATAACTTGCGTTCTGGCGCCGTTTGGAGGTTTTAACTTTTTGGTCCTACCGCCCAGTTTTGCAAGCCTGCTACAGTCTAACCTGTGCCTTTAAAGGGATATGCTCACATTCTAGAAATAATCCTGTAGTTTGATATCCTTTATTCCCTAAAATAGCCCCCCCCATGTGTTTACTTGAAATGTAAAATCTGCTCTGCTTTGCTTTAACCCTTTCAGGTCCGCAAGAGCTAACTACAATCTATTCAGTTACTCTTATTTTCAGAAACAGTATGGCAGGAGTAGCCCACTCCAGTCCGGAGTCAGGATATCCCTGCTTCAGCACAGGTGGCTCAGAGTTGCTCTCATAATGACTCCACCTCCTGTACGGAAGAAGGGATATCCCTAATGCCTGGTCTGTTGGTGGCCCTTGGGGACTGGAGATGGCCACCCCTGCATTATTGCATCGTGTGGGTTACAGATACATTATGAAAACCTTTTCTCCTTCCATACAAATCATTTATGATGTGTTTTTTCCTGCACATCCTTTGACTTGGTTGATATTTGTTGATGTACACCATGTTGTTTCCTTCAAAAATCAAATCTGCACGGTACAGAAACAAAGCCTGATTATTTTTTTTTCATGTATTTAGGATTTATTTGATTAGATTCATTGGTTTTGTTGTGGAAAATTGTATGAAACATTTGACAATATTCTTGTACTGTATAGCACAGACCATGTACACAGCGCTATAAATATAGTTTTTGCAGGTACAATGAGACGCTGCCCTGAAGAGCTTGCGGCCTAATTTTGTTGCCTGAGGTACAGGACAGGGAGATCAGTGATTTGCCCAGTGTCGCACGAGCTGACACTTTGTTCCAAACCAGGTTCATCTGCTTGAAATGTTTAATTCTTGCCACAATACTGCTCGTTCATCACAATTGTAAAATTGTGTGTGTGTGTCTCTCCGTGGCCGTACGTTGATGGAGCATGTAATGTTAAGGATGTAAAAGGAAACCTAATTTATGCTTGCATGAGAGCTCTACATGAAGCTGTAAAGTATTTGTGCCAAATCCAATAAAAGCAAAACCTACACTCCTAGTAGATTCCGATCACTTGGTTTTTATCAAACTATTACACATTTTATATACAGGAATTATGAAAATGAAATTAGTCTGATTTAAGTTTACTAAAATAACATTGGTCACTAAGCAATGCTTTGAAAGTATTGTATAGTAATACTGTATGCTGATCTCTCTGGCAGCCGGGTGGTTTATTTTGCTGGTTTCTCCTGATCATTTGTTATGTCTGGCATTGCCTTACCTCTCCTCAGATGCCCCTATGTTTTGGGATATGCTAATAAACATGTAATTTGTATACTAGGTATCTGTTGGGTATGTCTATCTATAGAAACCTGGAATTGCATGCTCTGTTATTCCTAAGGCCTCTTGTGGCTAGAGTCACGTAACATTATATTGCCATGTTTGCAGATGGAGCAGATGGGATATTCTGTGTTTAGTGGTGTGCAAAGTTGCTGAAGTTTGCTTCCCTTTCTTTTTTTTTTTTAATCCAACCTTTCTGAAAGTTGGAGAAATCCGTGAAAAATATTAACTAACTTTTGGAGCCAAAAGTTCTATAAAATTGATCAAAATTCGCAATTCTAATTGATCTGATGAGTGCTTTGGATTCTGTTCTACTTGTACTATTTTGGAACTGGTTCGTCTGCTTGCGCCCCATGAAGTGTGTGGGTGTGTGTGTGTGTGTGTGTCTCTCGTTTGCATAGCAGTAGTACTGTGTACATGCCCTAGGAGTCTGCTGCTGATATTCAGCCTGTGTTGGGGGAACAGGTTATGGCTGATTTGAGCTTGGAGGAGGTAACTAGTCCACTTTCAACCTCACTCTTTGGATGTAGCTCTGTGTAAGAGAAAACCAGCAAATCCTGATACCGGCCTGTTTCCTCTATTGTAAACTGAAATTTTCTAGGGCCACCTTTTTGGCAGCAGCCGCCTCCCCTAGGTCATCCTCATATGATTCCGTCTCATTGGGTGTAGATGCTTCCTCTGCCCAAGCAAAGTGGGGATAAATGTGTGAGCAGGTGTAGTAGACTGAGGGAAGGATGCTGGAACCAGCTCTAGCCTGTTGTGGAACACCATAACATGTTTTCAATCAGTGACCCTATCTCTAGCTGAGGAACCATTAGCAGTTGGCGGTGATGTGGTGGAGAGACAAATCAACAGTTGACAGTACTTCTGGCAGTGATATTATTGCTGGATGCCGACTGAGTCAGGTGTGTCAGTAGTTGCTGGGAGAGGGATGACATTGGTTATGATGAAGGCTCTTTCTGAACTGGGGTGAGGGGCAGGAAAAGCGGTTCCTCTCGGACATCCATGGTAGAGCCCAGCCTGATATTTTCTCCTGCTACCTGACCCGTAGGCATCATATAGGGGTGGTGATGCACCAAGAGGAACCACCTCTTTGATATGTGGAGTCTTAAAATTACCAACCAATGTCGCAGTGACTCTGTGATTCTCTACAGGGTCCTATGTGAAGGAGTGGAGTTAACGAACAAGAGCAGGTGCCGTCTAGGGACGACTGCCCTGCAAAACTTTGTGCAGTGCAATCAGTGACGTTTAGGAGAGTCGCAGTCGGTAATCCTCTACATCTGCATCTTTTCCAGTCACAAGGATTGCGCTCCACTATAGAAGAGCCACCACCACCCACTGGTGTGGCGAACCAGACCTAGGCAGGCTCTATGCTTTGCCCCTTCTCCTGGAGTGATTAGTTTGTCTGAGGAACCGTTCCCCTCTCTCCGCATTTGCCACCACTGCAGAGACATCGGGGTCAGAGAGTGAGAATAAGCCAGAGTAGGCAGCACAGTGAGACAGGGTCTCGTGTCCACCTTCTGACTTTGCTCTCCTTCACAGGTAATTGCATAGTGGTGCATCGTTTTCTGTGAAGACACTGTTAGCCCGTGATCTCAGATCCTCCTTTAGCTCATTACTACTATTTTAGAGCATGTGAGACACTCCTGCACTTTGCGTTGTGTCGGTGCCAGACTTGTAGCACCCTAAATGTATTCGTTGTGGCCCTCTTGTTTTGTTTTACCTCCATGTGACATGGGAGATCGAACATCCTCTTCATCCTCCCTGAAAGCTATTGGCTCAGTCCCAATTCCTTTGACCCACACTTGTCTCACTTTCACTCTGTCCCTTACTGTTGGAGCAATGTCACTAGGGATAACGTGGAATTGGTTTATGATCATGAAACAAATGTGAATTCTCTGCTTACACTAGCTAATTTGGTTGACATTGGCCATTTTTTAATTTTGGGGTTGTGGCGTGAGGCAACACCTTCCTTTTTTTTTTAAATGAATGATGGTGTACGATTCTCAATCTCCAACATACAAATTCTCGGGCTACTTGCTTTTGTGGTTTTCTTCATGGCCCCTTCCTCTGACGCTGTTTGAACACTAGCTTCTGCTGTTGTGCAGTGTTGCGGTAACGAAACAAAAATAATAAAATATGTATAATTGTGTTTTTGCCATGTTTGCAACACAAGTCTATATTACATCTGGCTATTTTTTTATTTTATTTTTCAATAACCACTTTGTGGTTTCAGTTCGAGGCTATTGGCTTAACTATAACTGTGCCCAGGACATAATTGAAAACGAGCATTAACTCTCAATGTAGTACTTCCTGGTAATATAACAAGAGAAGCTGCACACCACAAAAAATAAATCAAAATACTTGCAAAGACCGATGCTCCTGGTTCAGGGATATCTGCCTAGAAAATCCAGTATTGAGGAAAGTAGAATGATCCAGGACAACTTCAGATTTCTATATAAAAATTTATTAAGCACAAAAAACACAATGTTTCATCCCTCCTAGGGGACTTTATCAAGTGACTGGCTTGCAGAGACTACAAAAATGTCCAGTATAAATAGTCAAAACACCCAGGTGAAAACACTTAAAAACACCAAATTACCCCCCAGTAATCACATGATGGTCAGCATCTTGATCCTCCATGCGGTATGCATTCCGGTCCGGTCGCGCTGACGTCATCAGATGGTTCCTGCGCGTTGACATCATCAGGTCCCTCTGCGTCGTCCGATCCGGCAGGTACATGGGCAGCTTACGGTACATATACACAATATTTCTCTTGCTGTATGTTGCACTCTTTCTGCCTGCAGAGCCCCCACATGTCCTGTTTTGGCTGGCCAAACACTGTTATTTAGTTACCGATCTCCCTGCTCCCTTATGCAAACCAACTGCTTTTTCAGGCTATGTTAGACCGGCTTGTGTGGCATCCGGGACCTTTTTTTTCCATTTTTATTGAATGAGGAGTCTGTTTACAATTATCTTTCTTTGATACTGCGATTTGCATGCATGTCATTCAAAACACTACATGTTTTAAGGTTGGAGGTCTCCATGCCATGATAGTCATTTGCTGAGCTAGGAGATAATGGGGATAAGCAGCGTTGCAGACCTGTCTGAGACATGTGAATGTGCTCAGAAGGGATATTTTCATTTGCTTAATAAGCTTACTATGAAATGTCTCATGACATCTCCATGAAATGTCTGTAAATTGACTCTATATAACCTTTCTTCATTTAATGTAACCATGCATCTCTCATCATAACTCTGTTCCCAAGACATACTTGAAAACGAGAGGTAACTCTCAATGTATTACCTCCTGGTAAAACATTTTTATAAATACTAATTCACAGTGTAGAGACCTGTGAACATTATTGCAATGGATAGGTAAGCTAAATTGTAGCAATCACCTTAGTGTCCAAGTTAAAGTATATCAGGGACGTAAAGATAACAACGGAGAACTTAATCTTCATAGAATAATAGTTCTAAAGTTATTCCAGCAGCTAGAGAGTTAAACAGGCTAGCGTTTCAAGCTGCAGAGTAATATACTGCTTCTAGATCAGTGGTTTTCAACTTTTTTTTTTTGGTTAAGGAACCCTGTTAGAAATTTTGAGTAATCTCAACCCTCTTTAATAGCGAGTCTGAGATCAGATGCCTTTGGTACATTTTTCAAATGACCTGAAAATGGCAGGGAACCCTTTACAGATTCCCCGAGCCTAGGAACCCTGGTTGAAAAACACTGTTCTAGATAAGGGCAGTGGGTTCAGCATAGAACTGTAGCTACAAATGTTTAGACTTTAAAACGAAAGTTCTATAGAAACGAAGTAGCCAGGAAACCCTGAAGCCTCCTCCGTAGAAGAAGAATTACTTGAGAAGACGCTATACTAGTAATCGGTGTGCCCATTTCAAACTAAATATAATGGCACAATATACATTAATGTTAAAGCTGGAATGGCTATAGTCTGACACCAAAGCTATCTAAAGTAGTTTACTGGGAGCCCCAAGACACTAAAAACGGACCGCTATGGACTTGAGTGGATGACATGACTTCCACATGACCTGGGACCTTTTTGTAGGTAACTCGTGGCCCGGCTGGCAGGGATTAAATAGCTGCTGGTAGTCATGGCACTGTATCAACCAGGCCGAGCTAGAGT
Source organism: Ascaphus truei (assembly GCF_040206685.1). Taxonomy (NCBI): domain Eukaryota; kingdom Metazoa; phylum Chordata; class Amphibia; order Anura; family Ascaphidae; genus Ascaphus; species Ascaphus truei. Next base: position 60,408,896 of record NC_134483.1, read on the forward strand.
AAACTCTAATCAGGGACAGCCCAAACCAAGGGAATCCGTGATAACTGTAGTATATAAAGCACCTAGGTATATATTTTAAAATACAGTGAATCTCGATAATACTAAATTCGCAGTTTTAACTATATAGATTCTAGAAGCTGTTTATTATTCTGCAGCTTGAAACTCTAGCTGCTGGAATAATTTTAGAACTATTCTATTAAGATTACGTTTTCCATTATCACCTTTACGTACCTGGTGTACTTTAACTTAGAGGTCTAAAGTGATTGCTACTTGCCATGGAAGACAAGTAATTTTAACACCTTTACCTTCCGGGATCAATTGATTAGGCAAGACAAGGTAGTGGAACAAAATGGGGGTTATTCTGGTAAAACCAGCGGACATACAATGAAACACAAAATACAGGTAATACACGCTTAACTGGGGGTCTGGGGGGGTGGGGGTCTCCTAGTCGCACTATGTGCAGGGCGCCTACTTCAGGTAGGCTTACCCTGTCTGCTCCATGTCCAGGAACACCACGGTACTATCTCCGGGAGAGATACCTGGCTTTTCCCACTGGTCGGGTCTTCGTTGATTATTAGAACTTGTCCTCCGCTAGGTTAGGCTTCTCTGGCAACTACTTGCCGAGTGCTTTGCTATTCAGAGCAAAGCACTTTTGAAAAGCCTGGCTGCGCTTCACCGGACCAAGTCCCATGGTTGTCTGGTTTTCTGACCAGGCAGACCCCTTACATAGGACACCGAGGTCCAAGTCTTGGGGAGCGCATATATGTGAAAAAATATAGAAAACACGAAAATAGTGTAATATGTCTAGAAATTGATAATTCAGGTTCTGAGTATTGTATTGAGTGTGTACTCACAAACTCACAGTTCTTTTAAGCATATCCATAGAACTTGTTGTATCATTTAGCGTCTGTTGTGTGGCACCTTTTTATAAAGAAATGAAAACCACATAGCGTAGACTAGGATACAGTAGGTAAAAAGTAGTGCGCTCACATGATGCTGGTTTTAAACAGGCATAATATAACAAACGAGACAAGTTGGCTCCGGCTAGGGTGTATGGCGTGCACACCACTCTTCTCCACAGCTCATTCTCATGTCCTGCCTCTCCTATGCAGCTGAGCTCCGGCACCTAATGGTTGTAGTACCCTGATGTTCTCTGTGTTAGCAGCAGCTTTCCGCAACACCGCAGTCCGCATCCTGCACAGTGATTATGGTACTCGTCTGGTCACTCAACGTGTTTCACCGGATCCCCTGCGGTGTTGCTGAAAGCTGCTGCTAACCCAGAGAACAGCCGGGTACTACAACCAGGAAGTGCAGGAGCTCAGCCGCATAGGAGAGGCAGGAGACGCGAGTGAGCTATGGAGAAGTGTGGTGTGCACGCCATGCACCCCAGCCAGCGACTTGTCTAGTTTATTATATGTCTGTTTACACCGTAACCCCCGGTAATCTTTAGAAGCTTAAAAGACCCTTTTATGGGGCTTCTATTAGAACCCTGCATACATCAGGTAGCAGCCAGGCCTATAAGTGCTGCTGGTGACTTCTTGACTCTTACCAATCGACATCAGTGCCGCCACCACCATCCCCTCCAACACATTCTCTTTGCCAAGGAGGAGGAAAATACCCCCACAAATTCGGCAAGTCATCTAGCCCCCTTTGCCAAGTACACCAGTCCATTTCTGTTGTGAAGTCCACCCTTTTACTGTGTGACCTATCTAGAGGCTTACCTAGTATTACAACAAACTCTTGGACAGGTGTGGAACAGCCTTCGTGGAAAATATCGCAGGTTTTAGCTGCTCCCTAAAGCCCTTGCTGCTAGCTGTGGTGGCCAATGCTGCCTAATGCTCGTACAGTAATCGACTATAATCGAGATCACCTTCACTGCTTCTACCACCAACACCATTCACAGTTGTTCCACCGACTATCACATAAGCTCCTACGCTAAAAGTACCATCAGTCTCACCTCTTCTTGTGCAAATATAACTAGACCACATTTTATTGAGTGATCTAATGAAGTGCATATAGTAGTGTAGCACTCCCAATGCACAAACACGTCTGTGCATTTGGGGAAGGAGTGTGGACAGATACAAACACCTGTTGAGTGAGCACTATTTCTACTCCAGGCCCGGTGTGTACGAAACACAGGGTGGTGGGAGATTTTTCGGGTGGGGGGGGGGAGGGCACGGGTGGTTGCAGAGGCCCTGCACTTTTCCCTGAGGCATTTAAATTAAATGCCTGGATTGGCGTGATGCCTCTGCAACACAACTTGCCGTGATTCAGATGGCAGTGTGACGTGACACGCATAAAATGACGCCACAGGTCGCGTGACGTTGCGTGACCCGCAGTGTTATTTGACGCAGCTGCAAGGTAGGGGGCGTGCGAGCACCGGGGCATGCAAGACAGGGGGCACAGCAGCAAAAGTTTGTGCTCCACTGCTCCAGAGAAATTGGTACAGTGCATTTAGCAAAAGACAGTTTCTTACGAACTAATCCAAAATGCACTGCTTGTTGACTTTTAGCGTTAAGCCAACTTTTGCACGTAAGCTAATTTAAATTTTTTTTTGCTGAATAGAAATGAGAATTTCACAAAGTTTACATAAGCAAGAGAAAAGTTCACACATCTCGATCGTTTATATTCTTCATCATTACTGCCATTGAATCCAATGAAAACTCTGTTACATTATCAATGTGGGCAATGAAGTCTACTGCAGCTTATATTTCTGAAGTACCTGCCTGTGAGTGACACCTAGTTTAGAACGAATAGGAGTGCCTTACCAATAGACTATATCTCCAACGTTAACGTATATATTGGTGAGTGCACATCATAGGTAAATAATAAAAGTATATGTAACCAAACCCTAGGGACTTGGTAGAGAGATCGCATATCCAGGTAAGTACACCACCCTGATGAAAGTTCTTTAGCAGAACTGAGATGTTTGATTTCTTTATTTTGTGCAAATACAGAGTTTTGAACACTTACCTGGAGGTGTGTTTTATCTCTTTCCATATCCCTTTGGTTTGGATATATATATATATATATATATATATATATATATATATATATATATATATATATATATATATATATATATATATATATAGTTATGTGTTTGAGATCTAGATTACCATGTTAAAAAATGATTTTCTGCCCATGTCAACTATATATGTTCATATTTATCCAAGGCAACTCTGTGCATATATATATAAATTTTTAAGTTTATCCAGAATCCTAAATCTTCCATTTCGATACATTTCCTGTCATGAAACAATAGCTAGGTTTATTATAACCCTTCGACAATGACTACTGGCTAAATCATTAATTAGACCCAAGATACACATCAGGGAATCCAGAGGCACAGGAAAATCCAACATTTTATTCAGTAGATCTAAAATTGCATTCCCATTTTTTTTGTATTTAATGGCCCTGTCAAACCACATTAAACAAAGTGCCTTCTTAAATACTTTATTTAACATGAAGCACATATTGCCTACAGCCCATCTGGTGAAATATTTGAGGGTAATAGTAGATTCTATGCAGGTAATATATTTGTGTAATTCAATTTCTTGTGCTGATTGATACCCCATTTAGGGAGTTATAGGGCCTCATCCCATTGTTCGTCATCCAGAGGGCCAACATCTGCTTACTATTTCGCTTTAGGCTTTAGTAGGTCGGCTTAAGAATTGTTAGTCAGCCAAAAATACATTTTATATATTTTTAGTTTTCTTTTAAGAGCATTCTTCCGAGAAGGACCGTCTGACATCTAGGAGCTGATCCCCAAATGTATGTTGTAGTGCTTGTTTCATCTGTAAATAATAAAAAAAAAATGTTCTTGGGCAATGCAAATTCTTGATAGAATTGATCAAAGGATTTCAAAATCTTTTTGTGGTGTTAATAGCCCACCTTCAGTAGACCCGACCTGATATGGAAACTTAATTCTATAATGGTGTTGGGTGACGACATCTATTTATTAATTATTATTTTTTACCAGCAGATGTGCTTTGTTCCATGGCTTTAATAATATAGTGATTAGTGACATGGCCTTCATAATACCTGTATCTGGTTTACCAGTACATAAAGCATTATCCAGAGACCCCATAGAACCAAGTGCGGCCATGTCCCATTCAGTTGATCCTTCTGCACTCACCGACAGGCATACTGGAACTGGAACACCAAGTAGAATGGTTAACGACAGACCCTTTTCATCAGCATTACTTCTTGGTAAAGGTAGTTTGCATCTGTAAATGGATAAGCCTTCCGTTTGCTCATCACTTTTGTGTGATGTTACTATGTTGAGTTAGATATGCCCTTCCACAGGAGTAATACCCCCTGCCTTTCTCTGTCCTGAGATGGGGTGGTGGGAAAGGGCAGGGGCTTGGGCCAATGGTGGCATAAACCAGAAACATTTTTTTCTTTGCTTGAACGATGATTTAAATTGCTTTAAATTACCAATCAAATAGCCAAGTTGTTTATTTTTTTTAATCAAGTTGTATTGCTCCTTTTGGCCGAATTCTTATCTTATTCACCTCCAAGATATCAAGTTTAGTGACCAAAACTGGTTACTTTTTAAGAATTGTATTTTTTTTTTAATGCCTTTTGGAAATTGCATTTTATTATTCAAAAGGATAATACATAGAGTAATGTATTGCTGTATATCCAGCAGTGCTTAAAGACGAGATCTCCTCCCCATCTCGTGTTTTTGTTGTATGTTTTTAGTTCTGCACACCCCATTAATGCCCCCCAACCTGATGCTCCATATACTTGCCCTTTTAGTTGCATTGGTTTTTCTATTTCAATTATAGAAATCAAAATGCCCACCAAATCTGCTTTGGTCCTGCAGGCCAATAGAAAGCCGGCAATGTCATTGGGGGAGATGTTGCGGTTTCCTATTGGACAACCTTGGTGGTGGCCATGTTGGAATATCCAGGAAGAATACTAGCAAATAAGATGGCAAGTATCTTGTAAACCACAGCAAAAAATCTATATGAAAAAGTTACAAAGCGTACTACCTCTCTGTACAATAGAAATGCTCTGCAACTTAGCACTTACTTGAACAGACAATTGCATACTGTATAGACCTATTTCTTGGTTTCTAAACCAGTGGGCCTGAACCTTTTTTTTTTTTTTTTTTGAGCAGTGCTACCCCATGAGGATATTTAAATTCTCTGGGCACCCCTGATTATCAGGCCTCATTCATCCCATACTCTCACACTGCACTCTCGCCCTCCTGACATGCACACCTACCACCCTTGCCCTTCTCCTTCTTACACACTGCCCATTCGCCCATACTCCTCACACATCATACTCCCCATTTTTCCTAATGGATCCCAGCCTGTCCCCTACAGCACGAGATGCACTTGTTGAGGAGCCAGAAGTGTTTCCCCGGGGACCACGGCTCCCTTGGTAGAGCACCATGGCCCCCCTGATTTGAGAGAAACTCTGTTCTAAACAGTTAGTGTGTCTAATACAGTATACCAAAATGACACACAAAGATGTCTTCGTCTGTGGTCTTCAGCTGAAGATCCATCCAACTATTATAGCTCCAATTTAGAGAAATTGCATACTTTTGATGGTTTAGTTCAACAGTGATTGTTGTTGTTTCCCTAGCTTTTGTTCGGGGGTGGAGGGGGGCGGGGGTGGTTGTGTGTGTGTGTGTGTGTGTGTGTGTGTGGCTGCAGTGGGTGTAGAGAGGGGGGCTGCAGTGTGGTGTGTGGGGGTGTAGATGGTGGAGGAGGGCTGCAGAGTGTGTTTTGGTGTGTGTGTTTCTGTGTTTTGTGTGTCTGGGTGTAGAGGGGGGGGGGGCTGCTGTTTGTTTTGTGAGTGTAGAGAGTGGAGGAGGGCTGTTGTGTGTTTCATGGGTGTAGAGGAGGGGGCTGCACAGTGTATAGGGAGGACTGCAGAGTGAGTGTGTGTATATAGAGGGGGGTTGCAGTGTGTGTGTGTGTGTGTGTGTTTTATCTTTTTTGATTTTTGTCTTCTGTGGGGTTCTCCAATTACAGCTTAATGCAGAGAACATGATTCTTTTCATAGTACAGCACAAATTTAGTGGGTGAATGCTTGTCCTGCAACAGAAAAATCTCTAGCTGCACACCTTGGTTGGTGGGCCACAAATATCACCAGTGGAAGTGATTTTTACATTGTTTCATGGACCTCCATTGTTATAAATCATCTTCTCGCAATGAACGGGTATCATAAAGTAAGGAGGTGCCTGAAAGAAAAGCATTACAGTAGAATCCATGACTGCTGTCCCCTTGAGCACCGCTATTTAAATTCAAACTCTCTGCATCTCTTGTATTCTAGCAATGTACATTCAGATCAATGCAGTTTAAAATGTTGCTCAGAGAATTGTGGGATTGTGTCTCAACATTTCAGGGTTTCATTACATCTGGTGGTATAAACATCAATTGACATTTCCTGTTGAAGTGATCTTTAAACCTTCTGATCGCATGTCACACGTGTCATAACATTGTATACGTGCACTCTGATAATATAATGGTAATACGTGCTGTGGCGGAAGCTCATAAAACCGTATAAACGGATATGATGGAGTAGCACTTCCAGATTCGGTTTGCTGTTTCTTGTGGTCTATTGGGCCAACGTTTCAGTCCAAGCTGAACACGTGTGTGCACATTCACTGTAGTTGAGCCACAAGCCCTGAACTCCCTCCCCTCCCTGTATCCCTGGTGCACGAGATTTCTATTTTTGTGTGTGCTGATCTGACGCATGCTACAAATAATGGCTGTGCAGTCATCAATAGAAAGTTGCAGTGTCCTCTCCCGATAAAGCTGCAGCCTTTTGATGGCTTCTGGGGTGTTGCTGACCCCGGTGGTCATATCTCTAGAACCACGGGGTCCACAGAGCTTATCAGATAGTTTCCGAGGGCCCACTCCCCAGTCGGTTTCTGTGTACACCTTCACTCGCTCTTTCACAATGTATAAACTTAATTTCCATGCAATTGAATCAACATGTTAATGGTGAGACCTACATTAAAGTAGCAATACGGGTTAACTTAAAAATTATTTATCTATATATTATTATTGTTGTTTTTATTATTATAGGTTTGGAGCAGGGGGTCTCTGGAGCTGAACCCTGTTAATTTCAGCTGTGGGGATCCCCCCTGCTCCCAGAGATATTTACCTCTAGAATTGTGCCGGTATCCCTGCAAGCGAAGCAACTGTGGTCCTTAATTTAACGGCGGCTTTAATGTCTAGCATCACGCGGGCTTATAGGAACCTTTGGTGTCATCCGGTGAGGCTTCCTATCGGCCCGTGGGACCTGGACTGTTAAACTCCGCAAAGATACCGGCACCCTCTAAGGAGGCAAGTATCTGGGAGCAGGGGATCCCCAGAACTGAAGTTAACCGGCTCTGGAGACCGCCTGCTTCAACCCTGTAAATAAATCTATTTATTCATTATTATTATTATACGTATTGGTATTGCTGCTTTAAAGCCCATATTCAGCTCACAATCTGTAGCACTGAATTGCCTTTATAGCAAAGAACTGAGGACCAAGGACTACAAAGATGTATATGTATGTATATCTATATATCTATAGATATATAGATATATATATATATATACACACATATATATATATATATATATATATATATATATATATATATATATATATATATATACACAGATAGATAGATATATATCTATCTATCTGTGTATATATATATATGTATATATATATATCTATATATATGTATATATATATATATGTGTGTGTATGTATGTATGTATGTGATATATATATATATATATATATATATATATATCTTCCATGAGAAGGGCGCAGATTAATGATCCGATGCATGTTTAATAGTAATTTTGTATAATATTGATACATTTAAAGCTGTTGCGTTTAAGTTGAAGTATTATTGCATAGTTGCAAATCCCCTGCTGACTGTATTAATATGTTGAGGTTGTTCAGTGGTAGAAACCAAATACACGTTGTATTTACATGTCTGTTTGATAACAGGTTCTCTTAGCTCCGCCCCACTCCTCCTTCCGGGAAGACACTATATGAATGCGGGCTTACTCGCAGCCAGCGCTGGTGGTATGATCCCATACATGCTGGATCCAAGTTATCTAACAGGCATAACATGTCTTGGCTCTGTGTCTGCACTCTCTGCTGTTATGGTAAGTAAAATATTGTAATAGCTTGATTTGAATGCTTCGTAAAGAATAGTTTGTGTAAGCTGATATTTGAATTTAAAGCATTAGTACAATGGCTAGTTGGCTTTTTACATAATTCTCCTTCTGTGTGTTCCTTCATTATGGGAGCTGCAGAACTTGGCCAGTGCCTTGGATAAGTGCAACAGACTTCAGGAGCATGTCTGTAATTGGCTATGTTGTCGGTGCTCTTTAGTTTCTGGCTGCTAATTGAAGTCTTTTGCAGGATAAAAAAAGTAAGTTATGAGGGGACAAAGTATACTCCTGAGATGACATTAATTTAGACCTGTAGAGCCTTCTCACGGCTGTCTTCCTATGGCTGCACACATCTTCCTCTTTTTATTATAGAAGTCTCCTGAGTTATATGGTTCAATTCCATAAAATCTGATGCAGCAGTCCTGGCCTTTTTCAGCCATACTTGCACCCGAAAACAGCATGAACAGCCACTTCGGACTATATAGAACCTTTCCTGTAGTCACAAAGGATCTTTGCTATCAGGACTACTCCTACTTGTCCTTTGCTTTATACCTGCAGTTTACATGTCCCGTGTAAATATTAGCTCAGCCTCTTATTGGAGGACGGGGAGGCAGTGAGAAGTGAAGTCCCATTGGATATAGGGCTTCAGATGGCATCGGCAAAAGAAAATCATGATCCAGTAGCGAATACCACATGTTTGTTTGAAATAAATATATACGAAAATATGTATAGATATTTATTATAAGGGAAAATTCGATTTTAGTGTCTCTCGAGGAATAAAGAATTTAAATAAAACCTCTTGCCAGTTACATTTTTGTATTTATTACATTTGGTATGAGAAGCATAGTAATTTCAGTTACTGAGAAAAATGCAATATCATGTAATATTCAAAGCAGATCCCATCTGTGCCTGATTTGAGGCACTTGGCTAACCTTTTTGCCTTGTAATACCCAACATGGTTATCTGGTATTTGGTTATCTGATAATTTCACACCTTCCTGCAATTTGGGGTTTATTTTGTATTTTTTTTATTTTAAATTATATCCTTTTGTGTTGCTTAGTTGGATTGCTTGGCAGATCAGCCTCCACAACATTGTGTGCAATTTGTACATGTCCCTTATCAAAAGGCTTTGATCTGAACGTTATTTTCATGGTTTTCTATTTCTTATAACATAATTCATTTTTTGTCTGTGTACTCTGGGTATTGACCAGAACGGTTTGTAGATATTTACATAAATAATCTCTCATTTAGGCAGGAAAGCTAAAAAAAGACCGGAGGAAAAAAATGTTTGTTTTTGTTTTGTTTTTCCCTAGTTCTGCAGGTCCTTTGCCGGTCACCTCATACACCAAATAGGTCTGTGATGAACTTTGGGTAAAGACCAGCTTCATTGCACATCTTCATTTGGCCTTCTGTAAGGCCTCCATTTATATCCATTGTATTATGTTTCCATTAATGTCTATGTGCATATGCTTCAAGATCACTTGAACTCTGTTACTGTTTAAATATCGAGGAGGTTCAGGAGCATTACAAATTGGTACATGGCAGCAATCCTAAAAGTTTATTTCCAATCATTGTATAAAGAGCCAGGTTTGGTCAACCAGTTCATCATAGTTAAAAATACTTACATAACACTTCCGTCTGCTTCTGTTTTAATCCCATGCGGCAACCCATTGCTTTATTTCAGTGCAGGTTCAACAAATACAACATTTTTGTAGCATACCTTGCTTCTCGAGTTTTTATATATAACATGCGGTTATTTACATTTTGTCCACAGGGAGTAACCCTAACGGCTGCTATTGGCGGTGCTGACATGCCTGTCGTTATCACCGTTTTGAACAGCTACTCCGGATGGGCTCTATGTGCAGAAGGATTCTTGCTAAACAATAACTTGCTTACCATCGTTGGGGCTCTTATCGGTTCCTCTGGAGCTATCCTCTCCTATATCATGTGTGTGGTAAGGAAATTTTCTTTTCTTATTTTTTATATGTAAAATTCGATTTAAAGGATCTGTAGATGTTTGCTCATTTTCTTGCATTGATTTGACCATGGAGTAGAAGTCATCCATGCTATACAATTTAAGTAATGGTGGTACATCAAAATAGGTCTGGACTATGTATCTCTCAGGAGCAAACTATGATCCAATAGTTTCCAATTTTATGACCCTCCCTGTACCCATACAATTTAAGCTGCGTCCATGGTACCTCAGACCGTGCGTCCACACGCTGAGCGAACAGACTGCCTTAAGGTAGTGTTTGCGTACATGCCGCGCGCGGAGGCGGGAGGGGGCGCGAGAAATCGGATCAAACTGACAGGGCGGTCACGTGCATTTGTGGTGTGAGCAGGACACAGAATAAATGGAGGAGAACATACAGTATCTTACACATTTCTTCTTCCTTTCCCAGTGATGTGATTTAGGGAAGGAATGAAGGATTTAGGGAATGTTGTCCCTAACATTAAGCTCGATCAAGACATGGTTAGGATTGTACTGCATTTTAAACACCTCATTCGTACGCTTTAAAATATTCTTTGGCCATTGCTGCTGTATAAATACCAATGCAAATCGGCAGCATTACAGCGCGGTATAATGCAACTTTTTTTAAAGACCATTTACTGTAATGGAAGTCCTGCTGTTTCAATGTTATTTAACATATAATAAGAGATCAAATGTAACATATTGGCTCATCTAAATAGCACTAAAATGAGCAACGTCCATTTTATTACAAGATTTGAACTAGGGGGTCCTCCACCGCTGATCTGCACTATTCTCTGCTCCATGGACCCCTTCTTCCCAAGATACGTATTGGGGAAGTTACTAACATTATATCCGTTAAAGGAGCATTATGTCTTTGACTTTTTGTTCCCCTCCTTTTAATAAATGCAGCTGCTCTTTACATTTACATCAATGCTGTTAGCCAAGCTGCAGATCGATCTGGTCTCCCGTGGTCGATTGGTGAAGATCCTGCTTCCCGGGGCACACAATATGGCTGCCTATTTCAAAAGAGGAAGTGATGCAGCTTCCTATATAGTTGCTCTAACAACTCGGAAGCGTAATACATAAATCATTAAAGGCATAGAGTGCAATAAAAAAAATGCACAAGGCGACCCGAACGGTCTTCTGCAGTCCCCAACCTCCCAGGTCCCGTCCGTCCTTTCTCCTGTCGCAGTAGCACGGGAGGGCTACATGCACTGCTGGGAATGCATGGACGCTCCACGACTGAGAGTGGAGAAGGAAGCGAGATCGGTGTAGAGAGTGGATAGGGCAGAGAAATCGGCACAGCTGTTCTAGGGATGGGTTCTATGGGCAACCCTTTCTGTTCTGTTACTATACAACTGATTTTACTATATTAAAAAAAACACAGAATTTTGAATGAATTGCTGCTTTAAACTTGTATAGGCTTCTGGTTGGGGGCTTCGCTGCTTTAAAGGGTACTCCTTACATGCAATCATAATTTAGGTTTATGTTGGCATTTTGTTTCTGCGTGTTTTAGAGATTAATGCCAACTTTCAGCCAATGAAGGATACTAGGGTCAGGCGGGCAGCAGTACAAGATGGGTGGATAGTGGTCTGTTTGAAACATACGTAGAATGGCAATTCTGTTTGATTTGTACATGCTCAAAATATGCAATTGTGAGCACAGAATTACAGCTAACCTGCAAGCAAGGGATCCACACAACTACAACATATATCGATTGTACTGCTTTGATTCTGTCCCCTCCCCAGACATGTTCATTTACAATTTTACTAATTGTTGCTTTTTTTGCACACGCTGGAAAATAAATGAAAGATCCAGTGATTTGCTTATGTGCTGTACAAAATATACAGGGGAAAAAACGGAGTAAAAAGACAGCAGGCTGCAGTAAGTGAAACACGTGAGTGTTTTGTAGATAAAATAATGTTAAAGGAAGGTCTATTTTGTGCATTGATTAGAATTGCCCTTGGCCTCTCGGCCTGGTAACTCCTTCACCTCTGCAAGGGTTTTAAAGTTCCAATAAGTAACAATTCATTTGCAACAAAGTAAAAACACAGCAACTAACTGCTTGACTGTCTTTATTAAAAAAAATTTTTTTATGATTTTGTTTCATGGTTTAGAGAATATTGAACCCTTTCTTTGCCAGCTGGGAATACATTGCATTGCAGGTCCCTCTGGCTGTGAAAGAAGGATTCAAAGCTTTTTGGTTATGAGATCCAAAAGACTTATTCCAGAAGTCAAGATATTCCACAGGATTTAGTACATAGTCTGCTCTTGATCACCTAAATAAGGTAAATGCTGCAGCGAGATCTTTTAAAACATTTTCATGATGTCTGTCATATTTGAGAGGCAGGAAGATTTCCGTTAAGTTGCTTTTCTGCTTCTATCCTGTTCACACATTTCAAGCACTTACAGAAATGTTTTGAACTCTGAAAGAGGAAGTGGGTTCAATGGATCGCCTAGCATAGAGAAGCTGTCCCTTTTTTTAGTAGAGAATGGGTTAATAATTGTATTCAGTCCTTTGATGTTAGCAGAGGATTGAGCAGGAAAAACATGAACAATAGGAAATTTGGAAGATCTGTATCAAATTTGTGGCGGTCTTCAATGTTGTGTGCTTTTAATCATTGCCATTTGTAATTGGTTGACTTTAAAGCTTACAGATAACACGGCCTTTGTTTACCTCCGTCATTTAATGGCTTTTCTGCAGATTGTATTTCTTCTAGTCGTTACATTTTTGTAGTTGGGGGTTAACTCTTAAATATATATATATATATTTCTTATATATTTCTTATAGCTTGGTTTATTCTGTTTAGAAGTAGTCTGTTGCTTTATACCAAAATATGTTATTAGTCGATTCAATGGCAGCTTCCTCACTTGGCCATCTTTGTACCAGTATGTGTTGTATTATATAGAGGCAATACCACTATATTGTATCACTATACAACCATGTGCTGTATTATATAGAGGCAATACCTCCCGGCTCCCATCTGAACTGAACCCCAATCAGGTTTGTGTCTTTTTAGAGACTTCAGGAGCTAAGCTTTCAAGAAGAAATAACCACCTATTTTCATTCTGAGCCAACATTTATTCAGATCCCCAGGCATATTCAGAAGTGAGCCATGTTCTGTACCTTTTTAAATTTCACATGGGATACAACCCCACCATTAAACATATTGAAATGCTTTTCTACACTGTTTCTCAAGGTCCTTAATAATGTTACCATCATTCGAAGATGCTCTTGAACACACTTTGTTAGTTTTAACCTTCCAGTGTTTTACAGACAAATCGTCTACGTCAGAATGTTTAATAAAACTTTATTCTTTTTGTTAAGATTAGTGGTACATAAGAGGATATGTATATCATAACATAATTCTCTTATTCTAGATATTGGAATCTGACATATCTGTATATCTGACTATGTACTTTGATTGCAACAAATACAAGGAATGCATACATACAGTGAGCGGCACAACCGCAACCTAGTGGGATCTGGTTTTGAAGTAGAAAGTGCCAAGTGGGCATGTTTTTATCCTCTTCTGTCAGCCACTGCCAAGTTTATATGGATGCAACTATTGTCGTTTTTGAATTGGATTTGCCACAGAGGGGCAGCACTACAACATTACAAAACGTTCTCACTTTGTAAGCAACTCAACTGCACAAGATAATGTACAGGCTTGAAGATAATCCATTGCAGATGAGGAGGTGGCAGCCTAAATATTTTGAGAACATTTATGGCAGGCTAAATGCATGATGTAAAGGTTGTGCGTGCTTGGGGAGACCTCCAAGTGGGGACTTCACCTCGTGCGTTTGGAACTCTCGGGGCCGTCTCTGATAGAGCAGACGCAGAGCACAATATACACGAGCACAGTTTCAGGGAGGTCAGTTTGGGGCCAAAAAGACATCTGACCAGAATTATTACATATTGTAGAGGTGCGTGCGCACATTGCATCACCATGTAGATTATTGTGCAACTATCCAGCAGTCACTTTGTAACACCCCCCCTTCCCACCCTGTATAATGATGACCTGTATTAAAAAGTTCTTCTATTCTGCAATTAGGGATCAGGAAGCCACTGCTTCACTTCAGCAAAGTTTTTTCCCAAATATATTTTTTCCCCCCTAATTTTGTTTTTTTTTAACGATTTGATATTAGGACTCCTGCATACACTATATTTGGTAGTTGCAAAAGTTCTATTCCGTTATAAAACGAAAAATTTGTATATCATTCAGCAAAGACAAATAGATTTGTTTTGGTTTAATCATTCTAATTTACAAATTAAATGTCTATCGCTTAATTCCTACTAATATTATTGTGTTTTTTTTTTTTACTCAAGTAAACTTTTTAACTAGATCAGTTATATATATTTAATTTACTTTTACACTTTCCACACATGCATGTTTAGATATTCTTAGTGTTTTGAAGAGCGTTCCCTTTACTACACACAATAATGCAAATAACATTAAAACCTTTATTTGCACACTGAACCTTATCCCACTGTCCTTCAGTTTTGAAGTTCTAATCCTGAGCTTCTTCATTTACAGCATATTGTATTAATAGTAGTTATGATAGAATCTGCATAGAAGCAATCACTGTAAACTCCATTGATATGCAGGTAAATGTATACATTTCAGTTGCATGAACTAATAACAAGGATTCTACAGGCAAAACCGTATATGAAGCATTCAAGCACTCTGGTAATTTAAATGTAACAAAGCTGCAAAGCTAGCCACTTAGAAAAGCAATGTACCTAAGATGAAAGTCCTTTCTACTCGCAGTTGACCCGCAGTTGCTTCCTTATTGACCGTCTTTCATATAGGCTATGAACCGATCCCTTGCCAATGTGATCCTTGGAGGCTTCGGTACTACTTCAACTGCTGGCGGGAAGCCCATGGAAATCACTGGTACTCACACGGAAATCAATCTGGATAATGCAGTAGAGATGATAAAGGAGTCCAATAACATTATCATTACACCAGGTATGGGGCATATTTGGAGCACTAGATATATCGGATATGGCCAATGTGGCTACAGAAATCGGGAGAAATTCTAATCCGAAGATCCTGGCCTTGTTAAAGTTCTGTCTGTATTGAAGACCTTAATATCTACATTGCCAGAGACCTACATCTTATTGTACATAATGCTCTTAATAAAGTTGGTTTAGTCAAGAAGGGTATGTGTACAATCTTACAGTAACTTCCTTGTAAATTGGCAACAAATATGTGAACTTTATAGTAAAGCCGCAAATCGCCCAAGTTTTTTTTTTCTTCTTTTCTTTGCTGAATAAGAACAGAGGGTACCCCCTGTACCTGAAATGCGCTATTCCTAGCTCCAGGAACCCCCTGAATCCAGAGATACTTGCGTTTTTATGTGCCAGTAAAATTAAAGTCAAAATACAAAATGGGTGTCGGGGTCGTCGCTTGTGCAGCTTTTATAATGGCTTGTGGGAGTGAGGCTTGATTGGCAGCCATATTGAGAGAGGAAAAGGGCTAGAAATACTGGCACATATAACAAGTTAAAATCTTGGGAACCAGGGGTTCAAGGAGCTAGGAATAGCGCATTTCAGGTGTGGGTGGTGTGTCACCCATAGGTAGAAATATGGTGGCTCTGCTCCATAGGGAACCTCAAATCCAATTCTGTAAATAAATACAATTGAGTAACGGGGATGGGAATGCTGCTTTAATTTTATGACGTGCCATTTTTCCTTTTTATAGGCTGGTTTATTACGTTTTAGGTCTCTGTGGTAGTGAAGGCTTTAAGGCCTTTGTGAAATGGATGAGATGTAGATATGTTTCCCGTTTCTGATTGGGGTCGTCTCTTTCAGGTTATGGTCTCTGCGCTGCTAAAGCTCAATACCCCATTGCCGATTTGGTGAAGATGCTATTAGATGAAGGCAAACATGTCCGGTAGGTATAACAGGACTGAATGAATAAGGTCACCATTTTGAACTCTAATTTCTATTACTGAAACAATTACGATTTATGAATGCTACCATTTTTTTACACACAGCTCTCTATAAAGTGCTTAATTTTATGTCACCAACTTACAGGTTAATATTGTATTATTTTGGTTGTCCTGGAAAATACGTTATTGGCCTGTTTGATATAAGTTCACGATTTGATGCCATATGAGTTCCAGCATGATGCTACAATGGCAGTTTAGACTATTGACAACTGCACTAATCTTAATGGATATTCTATGCTTTACTTGCCATTCAAATGGCTTACTTGTAACACTATTTTATCTCTAGTGCTTTGCATGTGCATGTCAACAGCCCATCTTAAAAATATGCTTCTTTTTTTCCCCCCAAAGGGGAAAATTACAGCTGGAGAAAGGGATTTAATGTAAATTGCTTACTTTTAGCTTGAACTTTCCCTGCAACCGGCAAATAAATTCTCCTGTGGGCTGTTCTTGTAATTGCACAAGCTCTCGCTCCCTTTTTATTTTTTTTCTTCTTTATTTTGATTTGTGTTATCCCTGTAAATGGGTTGTCTGCATTTGCAAATTTTCTTTTGTGAAATAACATTTTGTCCTCATTTGTTTTTTGTTATAATTTGTATCGTTCCATTCTTCTGCCCAAGGCTTCCATGTGTCCATTGCTCCCCTGATTTGGTCCTCTTCCTGTTTATATGTAAGGGCTATAGGCATTGTCACTCCCTTTTCTTAATGTTACTTCGCATGTGATACAAGAATTGTTACATATGCTGGGACAGAGTGCAAGTGGCCAGGCAAGGGTTTCTCACAGGTTGTGATTGACATTTTCAGTTCTATATAGCTCAATTATATACGCTGTTGTGGTCATTTTTTGTTCTGCAGCTTCCCAGTTTGAGAATCGTCGCGTCTCATTCATTTGTCTCCATCGCAGGAAAGCTGCTTCACTGCACATTGAATAAGGACATTAGGGGTAACTGGAGGTTTATCTTCCAATGCCAAACGGACCATCATGGTTGTTAAATTGGTCCCAATGGTTTGCAATAGTAGGAATTGTTTGCACGGTTTCCATTAATGAGGTAGTAACAATGGAAGGAGAGGGTGGTATGATACTTTTTTATTGGAACAACAGTTTTTTTTAAAATGTTACAAGCTTTCAAACCTCCTCAGGGTCCTTCATCAGGTGTGGAAGAAATACAGAAACACAATATTATATACTGTGTATGTAAAGTGGGATATATGGTTACAATGGATGCAGATGGGAAATGTGAAATAAGATATTTCACACTTCCTATTTACATCCATTGTAACCAGATATCCAACGTGTATATAGATGCAGCGGCCGTTATTCAAACAAATCACAAAGCCGTTTTCGTGTGCGCTGCTATATTCCATGCGGCATTAGCACGCCCAATCACCCCATGCACCTGTGTTTATCGCGGTTGCTTTGTTTTGAATTTCATGGATTCTGTTTCGTATCCGTGGCAGAAGTGAATGAATTGTAATGTGTACAGAACTGTGCTACTGTGTCAATTTCAGTGTTTAACACAAAAATGCAATTTTCTGCACTCGCGTCTTAAGGCGGGAAGGTTGGAAGACATCCCGCACCATCACATGGGTATTCCGAGGTATACACCGCGTGAAGTGTTCGAATAACGGCCGCTGCATCTGTACACTGTATATAATATTGTGTTTCTGTATTTCTGCCATACCCGATGAAGGACCCTGAGAGGTTCGAAAGCTTGTAACATGTCAAAAACTTGTTGTTCCAATAAAAGTGTTACAAGCTTCATCAGATGTGGCAGAAATACCGAAACCATATTATATACAGTGTATATACGTGGGATATCTGGTTACAATGGATGTAAACAGGAAGTGTGAAATACCTCATTTTATTTCACACTTCCTATTTACATCCATTGTAACCATATATCCCACTTATAAGTATCTAACATTTGTAAAGAGGGCATTAGTCACTCAAGACCAAAAGGAACCAATTGTCATGACATTAGTGGGATTAAATCTAAGGAGTACCGCACCTTTACGTAAAAACTCAGCAAGTGAAACGTCTGTTTTGTTTCAAGGTTTAAGTACTGTATATATGGAAATACTATTTCAACTTATTTTGTTCCTCAGATGCTAGATTTTTACGTGTTCCCTTAAATGGTGTTTGATAGTTTATTAAATATTTTATGAAGTTCCTCTAGTACTCTGTCAAAATGATGAGATGGTTTAATAAAAAAAAAGTTACATAAAATTAAAATGTTGAGCAAAGTGAATTCATAGAGGGTATATAAATTGTAGAAAGTATGGGATTATAGGCAGCACTCCCTATGTAAGTTATTAGAACAGTACTGAAATCAAGGCTGCACAGGAACAATGCATGGACCCCTAATCTCTCCCAAACAACATATAGAACACACCAAAAGATAGTACCAGCACTCACTGTCTCACAGTTACAGATACTAACGAATACCAGTGTAGGGAATATGAATAATTTAATGACACTAATAGTAAACTGAAATTATAGCAACAATAGCCCATGCGCCAATGAGAGAATTAATACCACCATGGAAAAAGTCAAAGTGGGACCAGGGGGAATGGGCCAGATGAAGAGGTTACCCCCCGAAACGTCGCCCCCCCCCAGTTTGCTATCCTTTTTCCATTTTGTGTTTTTTTCCTTTTGTTTCATGTGTTTTTTCCCCTTCTCCTTCTTTCCCCTCTACCCCCTATACTTTGGCTTTTTCCATGGTGGTATTAATTCTCTCATTGGCGCATGGGCTATTGTTGCTATAATTTCAGTTAACTATTAGTGTCATTAAATTATTCATATTCCCTACACTGGTATTTGTTAGTATCTGTAGCTGTGAGACAGTGAGTGCTGGTACTATCTTTTGGTTTGTTAGTACTAGTGAGGGGAATTAGGGTCCCTTCCTGTATTGTGCACCCTGCAACCTTGCTGAGTTTTTCAGTCAGAGTGCTGTCTATCACTGTGACGATAGCTTCCACAGGCTTATTAATATTACACAAAAATAACTGGGTTTGAACTGAACGAGGCTTAAGATATAATAAAGTGATTTTATTCCTTAGGATAGGTGAACACAACAGATAATACAGCAACAAACAAGAAGTACACTTACAGTGGGGTTGGGGAATGAGAAGTATGATGTAGCATTTCTCTCAGCAATCAGGAAATCATTCAGGTGATATCAGGTAACCATATCAGCAAACGAAGACAAAGGATGTATGGGTGGACAGCAGTTTATAAACCTTTTGTCCCTTTGTCTGTAACATTAAGTACCTGTGATTGGTTTTCAATTACCTCCTGCCAATCTTTAACATGGGAACACATTTCAACACATGCCCCCCTGCTAGCTGGCACAGGCGCAGTAGAACTCTGGGGTCTCATTTCTGTAGCTCCACATATGCAAATGGAATGCCAGCCAGTCTACCCATTTTGCTTTCTGGCAGGAAAACCTTTGTTGGAAGGTGTTAAGTGGAACACTTACAAACTGCTCTGGTTTGAGCCTCAAATAAACAGTGAGGGTGACAAAACCCTTTGAACAATACTTAAGTCCTAGACATCAGGTCGCCTCCAGGGCCATTTGCTACCTTATGGCCAAAGGGGTTTCCTCTGGAACTTATCCATACCTTAGAATACAGTATTAAGCATAAAACATAGACATATTAAAATATACGGTCCCGTTGGGTCTAGCAGGTCCAAACTTCCCAGTTCTCATTGCCAGAACTGGGACACCATATGGTCCAAAAAGCGACTTGCTACGACCTACGAAACCGGAGTTACACAAATGCACATTAAATCATTTTTCACTTTAATACAAAAATCTCTGCTAAAAAAGAAATCTCAGCTTTTCACTAAATCTCCATTGAAAACAACGGGCAGCTCCGCTATAGACTTTCAATGGTAAATCGCCGCCATTGAAGTCAATGGGGTTTTCTGCCATTGAAGTCTATGGGAAAAGTCCCGAACCTTCAAGGGGGTCCATACTCCGTCGGGTTGGTCCAGGTGGGTCAAGGATGGTTCTGCAGTGATGCCGGAGCAGTGGCTACAGATACCCCAAACCTTGATCCGCTGAGCCTTCCGGAACCGGAGATATGGAGTACCAAATTCCAGCTTTTTCCACTTAGTCGTTTTTCAGAGCCGTTTTTGCCGCCGCCGGCAAAGCCTATGACGCGACCCGCTCTATCTGGTTCGACCCTTATCGGGGGTCCAGGATTCGGGGACCCGGTGGTGGTTGAGTGGGGGGAAGCCCAGGAACTAGAGGCAAAAAGAATTTTATTCCTAGGTGCTCTAAAACTGGGTATTCCCACGCTAATTGACGTTGAACTTGACTCAAGTGATTTTAGCTCTTTTAAAGGACATTGTATCCGCTTTGCGGTTTGCGGTCTGGACGGCAGCCAACTCGTTCTTCGAAAGGGTACCTCGAGGAATCTCCATTGAAGTCAATGGGCCCATTAACTTTCAATGGGAAACCGCTGCTCTCCCTCTCGGACGCCACCTGCTGGTCTTTACAGGAAACAGGACTAAAACAGCACAATTCTCCATTGAAATGCTTTGAGCCCTAATGGCGGCCAATAGGGACCTGCAAAATGGTGCCTGAAAAGGCGGGAAAACTACACAAAGAGCTATAATCATTAAAGAACTATTAACCCTTGTGCTCCCGGATGGATTCTAGTGTGTGTGTGTGATGCAGACACTGATTAACCCAGACATTACAATGGAACAGGGGAACAGGGGAAAATACATTTACAGGTCATAAGGGTTAAATCACATTTCTGGACCTCAGTCCAGTTAACCCCTTGTCTCCCTGGTGCGGTCAGGGGTGGCCAAATGGGGTGCAACCCCTCTAATACCGGGCCACCCCCTTTCTCTCTCTACAATCACCCCCCTTTCTGCCAACATATAGAACACAATTTGTGTTCCCAGCACTTCCAATTAAACACACAGACGTTGTATACGTACTTACTAACTCAATGTGTATTGATGAGGCAGGGCCTGTATATATAAATTGTATTTGTGATGCCAGTTAGGTAGTGATAACCTACTGATTTTTGACCTTTTATCCCCAAAAATACAATGGACAGTACATTCAGTTGAATGAGCATTATTGGTACCATGCGTATTACAAAAGGAGAACTGTACACGTGAAATGAAATGCATATAGCGGTAAAATGTAAGTTTAAGTAATCTTCTGCAAAGATTGGTTATCTCAAGCAGCATAGGGGTTAACGTCCTTGTCAGGCACCCACAACACATGACTGGCAGAGGTTTAACTGGGATTCAAACATGTCTGTGAATGAACCCCCATTACGGACTCAAGAAGAGGTAGAGGATGTTTTTAGATGGTTTCATTTTGGCCTTTTATATTCATGATCCACCACCTATAAAGAAGTTCTGAAGAAGTGGCATCAGTTGTGAATTAATTTGTTTCCGCATACGGTAGTCCACACAGCAGAATATATACATGTATTAACTGTTACATTATACCTATACATTTAACAAAAAGAGCCCCATCTGCTCAGCCAAATGGATAATTGGGGTGTACTAGGGTAATAACCAATGAATAGAAAATAAAGTTTTGGTTTTTCGTCCGAAGATGGTGTAAAACCAGAGAACCCAATTGTGTGCTATCACCTGTTATATAATGGGTATTATAGGCTAAAGCTGGTAAATTCCGGGCATTATTGAAATCCCTGCTCTCTGATTTGTTAAAATTCCGGGCATTATCCAATCGGTAATGGCCGGAATTTTTGGCAGCTTGCCAAGTTTTTCAGCCAATCAGCTTTCAGTTCTCATTCACAGTGATTGGACAGAAGGCACTGACTCCTCCCCCTCCCTGCCTGCAGAGAGCTCCGCACAGGAGAGTGAGGGGAAAGGTTTGTGTATGTGTGTTTTGTGGGTGTAAAGGGGGCCGGCAGAGTATTTTATTAGTGTCTTCTGTTGGTGTGTGTTTTGTGGGTGTAGAGGGGGCAGCAGAGTCTTGTTGGTGTATCTGGTTGTGTGTGTGTGTGTGTGTGTGTGTGTTGGTGTAGAGGGGGAGCTGCAGTGTTTGTCTTCAGTGTGTGTTTTGTGGGTGGAGGAGGGGTTCAGAGTGTTTTGTTGGTGTGTCTGCAGTGTGTGGGTTTACAGCGGGCTGCAGTGGGTGTAGAGGGAGTGTGTGTTTTGTGGATGTAGAGGTGGCAGAGTGTTTTGTTTTGTGTGTCTGTAGTGTGTGTGTGTCTGTAGTGTGTGTGTGTCTGTAGTGTGTGTGTGTCTGTAGTGTGTGTGTGTCTGCAGTGTGTGTGTCTGCAGTGTGTGTGTCTGCAGTGTGTGTCTTGTAGGTGCAGAAGGGGGGCTGCAGTGTGTGTTTTGTGGGTGGAGGAGGGGTGCAGAGTGTTTGTGTGTGTGCGCGCAGTGTGTGGGTTTATATGGGGGCTGCAGTGGGTGTAGAGGGGTGCTGCTGGTGTGTTTTATGGATGTAGAGGGGGCAGCAGTCTGTTTTGTTGGTGTGTGTCTCTGCAGTGTGTCTTGTGGGTGTAGAGGGGGGCGGCAGTGTGTGTGTGTGGTGGAGCAGGGCTGCAGAGTGTGTTTTGGTGTGTGTGTTTCTGTGTTTTTTGTGTGTGGGTGTAGAGGGGGGGGTGCTGTGTGTTTTGTGAGTGTAGAGAGTGTAGGAGGGCTGTTGTGTGTTTCGTGGGTGTAGAGGAGGGGGCTGCACAGTGTGTAGGGGGACTGCAGTATGTGTGTGTGGGTGTGTGTGTATATATATATATATATGTACAATTTCCTTTTAATAAACTTGCAGTAAAAGCATAAGAATGTAGACAATCATGCTTATAAAAATCAATATGACTACAAAAATGTATCTTTTTTTTAATGAAAAATTAAAAATAAGTCTACATTTAGCCTATAATAGTAATAATCCCCTCAGAACAGGGTATAACTGGCCAATAATGCACTGGCTGGGTTAACGTCCCTCGGCTTCACCTCGGGCCTTCAACTCTTCCAGCCAGGGCAGTATTGGCCAGTAATGCCCTGTTCTGAGGGAATTATTACTTAAGTATAAGTAGTAGGAGACCAGCATAGGACATCTACCATGCAATGCCTAATGTGAATACCAATACTCCTCCCTAGTGTGCTCAGTGAGGAATAAATTGGAGACACCGGTTACCTGTCACATCGAGGCACACACGGGAGACACTAAGAGGCTTGGCTTTCAGGGCATAGACCATTTGCCAATTGGCCCCAGAAAAGGGGAATGGGATAAAACATCTCTTGATGTAAAACAAAAGTGATCTATGAGTTCCAAAGTCAATACCCAAGGGGTTTAAATGAGGGTTTTTTTTATTTACACTTTTCCCATAAATAGAGTGATAATTTAAGCGAGTATGACAACAGCTGAGTAACAA
The DNA here is from genome assembly GCF_040206685.1 of Ascaphus truei. Taxonomy (NCBI): domain Eukaryota; kingdom Metazoa; phylum Chordata; class Amphibia; order Anura; family Ascaphidae; genus Ascaphus; species Ascaphus truei. Next base: position 60,432,347 of record NC_134483.1, read on the forward strand.
CTATAAAACTCCAGAAACCATGTCTATTAACCAGTGTATTTTCATGCACATCACAGTACCTAAATAAATATTTTAAATAGCTGATAAAGTTTATAATAGTATAATTAAAATTAATTTAATATTGATATTAGGTTCTCTATAAAAATAGAAAACAATAGTCAGCTGGGGGCGCTCAATAACCTATGTGGTGTGTACAGCCTTCAAAAACATGTACAAACAATCAATTCCACATTAAATACACATAAATATGAATGAATAAAAACCATATAGATTTTAAAGTCCAATCTTGAGGGTGCTGCTATCTTCAACTGGATTGAAGTAAACTATAGAGCGATAAAGCAGAAAAGTGCACACCTCGGTGCAGTATTAAAGGCTTTACTTGGCACAAGAGTTAAAAATGCACTTACAAGATCGTTGTGAATAAAGAGCAGAGGGTATAGTGGTTGCTGCAGTCCAGGAGCAATCTGTGTGTGGAGTCCCACGTTCATTCTTGCGTGTCCTCCCGACTGACCCGTCCGGTGGCACCTCGGATGTCTCCGTGCCTCTGCATCAGATGGACGATGCGCCGCCGCGTCACCACGTTGTGACATCACTGCTTGCGGAACGGTAGTCACAGGATTAGGTGCGGAGAGTAGTTTGAGCTGGAGCTAGTTCTGCACACTCCACCAGTTCTCCTTTTCCTTCACAGTAGTTCCTGCTACGCCCACAGTATTGCAATAGCCAATCAGAAACAACCCTACTACAGTAGTTTCAAGGCGGTTCCTCTTCATCAGGGGTGTGGTTTCTGTTGGCAAGCTAGTCCCTTTTTATATGTCTTCATTATAACATTAATTAGATTTAATTATGCATATAAGCTGTGAGTATTTACTTACAGCTTACTGCACCGACACACTTTATTCGAGCAAATACCCGGTATGTACCTGGCAGATACCTGGAATGCGCCGCTCCTCACCTCTGACAAGCCCCGTTGCATTTGCCTTCCCAGCCTGGGTTCATGCCTGGCTGATGGGCGGCTGATCTGTTAAATGATAATGATTAGGATTTAATAGGCTGCAATGCTTCGCGTGTCTACCAGATGGCATAAATTCATGAATTGTAATGCAGTATATATATATGTACTGTGCAGTATTGCAGCCAACGGGAATAAAATGCTTCAATCCCTGCCGGAAAATAACTCAATGCACTCGGGCAGAAAACAGTCACAAACCTCAATACACCCGGGTATACCCAAATTCGTGGGACTAGCCGAGCTCGAATAAAGTGTGTCGCCAGTGTATATGCATAATTAATCTAACCTGGATGGGCTATTTACTAACCTTATCACACTGTTCATGTCACAACATTCACACCATCAATGGTTAAGTTTTCCACCACTGCCCCTCCCCTTACTAGCATGGTATTTAAACCTACTTCATTAGGGGGTGGCACTTTCCCTTACAAAGCTGACGCAAAACGTACATCAGGAATGTGGTGACGTCATTCTGAGGGCGTCCATCAATGACAGCGCTCGCATAGCAGAAGCAGGGGGGTTCTGTTGCCGCATTCCTGCGTTTTTCACGAGCACTTTCGAGTGTCAGGAAGTTTCCGGCGCCGGCCACAGCTTCTTTGAAATACAAGATGTACCGGTACTTATTCTGAAGGCAAAGACGTACAGGTGCTGCCACGAGTATTAGAACTCTTGCCTTTTAAATTCTGGGGAAGTCTCGCAGTAAATGCCGCAACATTGCCTCAACATTTCTGTGAGATTCTTAATGGCCCATCGGATTAACACAGCGGGGGTCCCTGCAGTTCCATTCAGTTTGAATTGGACTGCAGGGACCCCCCACTGTGTTAATCCGATGGGCCATTAAGAATCTCACAGAAATGTTGAGGCATTTACTGTGAGACTGCCCCCAGAGTTTCCCAGGTAAGTGTTCTAATTAGTGGTTGCTGCACCTGTAACGGAGGAACTCAAGCTAACGGATACCAGGTGTAATACTTACCAATTAGCTGCATTGCTGGCTGCATACTGTCTGTACAGCTTTAATTCACACCTAGCATAGGCAAGTCACCAAGGTTCCTGAGGCTTTCACAAGCACCTGCAAAGGTGTCGGGTAGTGTTTGGTGACCAACCTTATTACAACTATTCCACCTCTCAATTGAAACAAGCTGATCACCAGTGCCCATGAGTGTTGCACAAGCACCTTATTGGTGGTTGGAAGCACTTGGTGTGAAACCTAAATACCTGGCATGCAAGATTTTATCCAATGGAGTTATACTATTCAAATACTTACGGGGGAGGTGGGGCAACTGCACAAGCTAGTGTGTGCTGTTCTTTACAACGTTCCTTATACTTATTACTCTGTTTAGAGTAACAGCGTTACTCTAACTTCTGCCTTGCATCTGCTATACTGTATTATTATTTGGGGCAATATAATATACGGGGGCCCAAGAAGTATGCGCAAACATTATGGAATTCAGACGTTCCTGGACTGCATATTAGCACTCTAAAACTATCTAATGGCCATAAACAAATGGGCTAAACCCTCAATTCTACTAAGCTAAATATATACTGGCGTACTGTAGGTTCTGATATCTTCATTGTTCCTATTACGGGAAGACCTAAGCAAAGTTGGCCTTCATCCAGCATTCATCACACTAAGCCAGCTATAGTTGCATAAAATCAGTGGCCCAATGACTGACTCAGCACTCTGCAATTGGCAATAGGACTGGATTTTATTATCCCTATGTTGGGGTGGACTGCAGCAATTCTGGATCACATCCAGAACGCATCACGATACGTGTACTGTTACCCTACTGGGGTGGACCCGAGCAGTTCGAGTATCTACCCGGAGCACTTTACTCCTAGCCTGTTACAATTGCTTAATACTGGTGGCCTTTTTAAGTGTTTGTTCAGTCTGTTTGTGTGGTTACCCGCAATATATTTTACACATCTTGCTAATAAAGGTATTTTAAGTTATTCACTATACATTTTTGTAAGATTCTCATAACTCTGCCCTTGTTATTACAATGGTAAGATTCCTGCATTGTTTTCCCCTCTGTTATGCCCACAAACCTGTAGCAATATATGTAAGCAATGTTACATATAGCCAATGGCTGTTTTGATGTACTGTTTTATGTCCTCGTTCTCTAAAGGTGTTATCAATTATTTTGAGGGAAAAAAGTGTTAAGCATGGTGGAGGCGGTGTTAAATATTGTAATTACTTTACCTACCTTCTATTCCCAAATAGATGCTTGTGGAATTGACAGAATAAAGGCATTATATTCCATTAATTTAGCGCAAATTAGTGATTCATGCGCTCCAGCGCTGGATTCTTATCCTTCATAGAATTAACATAATAATATAGACACAAGCACTGAACATTGGGGCTTGTGAGGTATAACAGCATAAATCTTGATAGAAGTGGAGTCAGTAGAAGGACATATGAATCCCTGAAGGTCAAGGCTGGGGATAATGAACCCAGTCAAGAACCTCATTGGGATAGTCCTGGGCTCACAACTTAAGATAAGTAGAATAGATCGTTGTACTCACATAGATGTACCCCAGTCCAGTGTGTCTTGGTAGGCGTGCAGCCAGAAGAAGTAGTAGAAGTCCAAAATAGAAATGATTCAGCGCACAGCCAATGGAGTGGGTCCCAAACAAAATAAATAAAATAATTATCTTTATTGGTCCATAGATAAAAAAAACAGGGAGGGTACCTACCTCTGTTTTTTAACTATGGACAAATAAAGATCATTTGTTACTTACTGTATTTTGTTTGAGACCCACTCCATTGGCTGTGCGCTGAATCATTTCTATTCCTTAATTTAGTAGGACTACATCTTTTAATGGTACCTAGTAATAATAAAGATGTTTGTATTTAAAACTGGAAGGTTCTATAAGGCTACCATGAAAAATATCCATATAGCATGCCAAAAAAGGATCCATCAGTGTGCAATGTAACCATGTAATGGATATCCTTAGTAAGATCTTTCCATTAGGGATGATTAGAATCTTTTATTTGAATACTCGGGGAAACCTTAGTTCCTATTCTGTAAAAGAAAATGAATACAAGAGAGGGAAGGGGGGGGGGGTTACTGCTTTAACTATTTTATGGCTCCAATCACCTTTTAACTAATTTAAAGATGCCACTGCCAATTGTTCACTTTGGGTCTAGAAGGTAATGTCCCTTTAAATAGTGTGTGTGTTTCCATTGCAATGATGTGCCTTGCGATGTCAATGGCAGCAGTATAACGATTCCTAAAATTACATCACTAATTGCATACGTTTTTGTTGCTCTGTGTGCTGCTTTCTTTTTGGTTCAAGTAAAACTAGGCATATTTGGAAAATGTGTGCCCCTTTTACTTGTACAGTTCCACAATCTCATAATAGCCCGTACATTGAAAAAAGATTAAATAAACACCTGTTTGTTAGGGTGATCTTTAAAATGACTTAAATGAGCAGTCCGTGTTCCAACAAAGAGTTGTTAGAAGTTGACCCGCTATAGCACTGAGTTTCACTCCAAGATCCAGCCTGAAATGCCCCAAGTAATACAGTTAAGGCTAAGGCCCCGGTCTCTCCGCTGTAACGCGCGCCCGCGAGATTGGCGGCGCGTGCAGCCGATTCCCTGGTCTGCAGCTCAGTGCAGGAACAGAGACCGGGGGGGGGGGGAAGTGACGGGGGCGCGGCCATGACATCACCCGGCAGGTTCGCCCTCATTGGCTGAACCGGCGGGGGGCGTGCCGTATCGCTCGTCGCGAGTCCTGATCTCAATTCTATTGAGAGCAGGAGCAACTCTCGCCCCAGCGCTGCGGCCCCCCCTCGCGGCGGGCCCGGCGCCATTGAGGGTAGGGCTCTCGTCTGTGCAGCGTCCGCCACATCGGACGCTGTAGTAGGCAGCGGGGTCAAGGCCTAACAAGGGAGCAGGCTGTGTACAGCTTTTTGAGTGCTCCCATGTTTGATTTGGGCAGAAATAAACTTCAGCTCAGTAGCCTGAATGGAGTGTGCAGCTGTATTAATGGCCTAGTCTGCAGTCATTTAGACAGGCTCTACACAAATTGACAATTCCTTAGTATTTCAGAGTCTGTATTGTAACTTTTATAAGGTAGTCTTTGCCGTTTTCTGCTGATTTGGCTTGCTCCTTTAAAAATCATTTGAAGTATTGCAATTTTAACAATATAACAAGTGTAGCAGTGCACTAACAATCAAGATAACAGATGAACATTTGTTATGAAGAGATGGCAAAACGTATTTACTAAACTGATAAGCGTGGCCTGTTTTACTCCGACACATTTGACACTTGAGCAGCCCAGTCCTAAGTGGCAATGAAAAGCCAATGAAACATTGAATGAAAACAACGTTTGCCTTACCCTTTGATCTGTGCATAATAGAAATCTGATCAAAGATTTGCAATGTCACTCCTGTAGCTAGATGTGTCTAAACTCTACCTAATCATTGTAAATTACTTTTAAATGCACTGTTTGTTTAAACAAGAGGTTCCTGTCGCGGTTACCTAGTAATTGCATGAAATAAATCTGTATTTACAGTTTGTGGTAATCTAGGTCTTTCATCATGTTTGTGGAGCTCCCACGGTGTTCATTGACTGCAGCTGCTGCTTGCCCTTTTGGTTTCAGTAGATCTGCATTGCCTCAGGACCATGTCTTGCTCGGTTTTCAGACACAGTGACACACTCACACACACCCACCCGTGGAAACATGCCAACGCAGACATACGGCTGTCATCAATTAGTCATGCCCGAGCTTTGCCAAGAAAAAAAATTTCATCTGTCACAGAGTCTCTCTGGCTTCATGACTCGTGACTGATTCCGACACGCAGTTGTTTTGTTTCATATTTGGCCATAGCCATAACACGCTATGCTATCCTAGGCTATTATTGAACATTTGATGACCATAGAAACCATAAGCAGGTTATAAAGGAGAGGAACCTGGTAGTTCGGCTATCGTGTGGTTATCACTTTTCCAGTATACTTGTGAGCAGATGTATGCTGTACAGCAGGGGCAGTCAACCCCAGTCCTCGAGGGCCACCAACAGGTCAGGTTTTCGGGATATCCCTGCTTTAGCACAGGTGAGTCAATCAGTGGCTCAGGCATTATCCCTGTGCTGAAACCGGGATATCCTGAAAGCCTGACCTGTTGGTGACCCTTGAGGACTGGCGTTGGCCGCCCCTGTAGTACGGTAAGCAAGTCTTCAAAGGAAAGAGAATGACGTTTAAACTTCTTGTGTTCTGGTTTCATATTTTTATTCTATTAGTGCTGTGCCTCACATTGTGGCCTGTATGGTAAGATCTGAATATATTGGCAATAGGGGACTATTCACCTCTTTGTAACAGAGTTTACGTAACGGTCTGGCGTTGCTTTTGTGCAAACAGTTTGTTGGTGGCTCTTAAGCGTCCCATTTGGTGTTCCATTGTGCTGAGAAATGCTTTCATTGGAGCAAACCACAAGGTAGCTAGAAATAGACCATTCTCTCCAAACTAAAATATTTAACAAAGACATGGTGTACACAGAGCCAGCACAGACGTATTCAGATAGACATTGATGTCATCATGAGCAACATCCCTGAGATTTTCAAGTTGCCACAAAGTCTTAATGTTTTGTTTTTTTTCTTATTTTTTTAAGGCACATATTTTAGTAAAAACTAGGTCTCATTCTTGAAGCTTTTCCATATTTTAGATTGCCTGTTAGACCTCTATGTACCCGGTCATTAGTAAATGGGGTTTGTCCAGTGTTAACACCAGACATTTAAAGGGGCAGGCCTTTCTAAGACTAAAGTAGGGATGGGCAACTCTAGGCCCGCCAACAGGTCAGGTTTGCAAGATATCCCTGCTTCAGCACTATTGAGCCACCTGTGATGAAGCAGGGATAGCCTGAAAACCTGACCTTTTGATGGCCTGTGAAGACTGGAGTTGCCCACCTCTGGACTAAAGTGTACTTTTGGCAGTGACATGTTTAAATGGTTATCAAAATCTGCCCCCTAGAATTATTGTTAAATCCTTTTTAATATTGGCGAGCTGATACTTGGGAGGGGTTTGATTTCCTCTGGATACTCCCTTTTGTGTGAGATCACTGTGTTTTAATAAGTTTGCACAGCCAGAGCACACCTATTTCCTCTATTTTGCTGATTCTCTAAGGACAGGGTGGGCTAAGGGTACAGAAAAGATTGACAAAGATCCCTCCATATTGTTGTTCAGAGGTCCCTAAGAATTGCTGTTTGTAATTTATTTTTCAGAGGGGGGCGCGCGTGAAGTATTTACCCATAGTGAGATCAGTTGAAGAAAGTCAATGACCACTTTTTTTTTTTTTTTTTTTTTTTTTATATTTCCAAAACCGTATAAAAGTTATTTTTATTTTTAAGGTCCAGCTATGGGGAATTGCTCCTTTTAAATAATTTGCAGGTGTCTACAACCAGACATAAAAATGATTTTAAAAAAACTATTGTGATTTTTTTCTGATCATTCTGCCATTGCCAACGCATACTTGGTGAGGTGTGCCACTTCCTTATTATCAAGACACAAACCTGATGTTAAGCCCAAACTGCGCACACTCCCATATCAGTACCCCCTCCTCGCTGAGCTCAGGAATTCCAATTTAACCCAGTATCTGAAGAGGCAATTGTACAGGAGCTCCGCAGACTAAAGCTAAACAATCAATGTGGGCCTGACCAATTGCAATCTTAAATTCCTACGTCTTGGTGCCCTGTCATTACTAAATTTAAGTACCTCCATTATCAACTGCATTTTGTCTTCTGGCCAAATCCCTATGACGTAGAAAACCTCTACAGTTATCCCTGTCTTCAAAAATGGTGACAGACATTGTGCCAAACTATAGACCTACTGTATCTGTATTCTACTTCTATTATCTAAAGTCTATCAAAAATGCGTTAATTCCCAACTAAGCAACTTCTATAAGCTGTCAATTGATATAGGAATTTTATTCTGGCTTCTGACCAAATCACTCAACAGTAACGACTCTCTTAAAAATTTGCAACAAAATCCAATGTGGTGTGAAACAGGAACAGTTGACTGGTGCAATATTCTGAGATTTTGGAAAGGCTTTAGATACGGTTTATCACGTTATGTTAAACAAACGCTAGTACCCTGGTTTTGGACCACATGCTTTAAACTGTTTTCACTCTTCTTTATCATGAAGATCCCACTGTCAATCTCTAACCACTTGGAATCATCTGTGGGGTCCACCAATGCGCTATTCTGTGACCCCTAACTTTTTCTGTCTTTATAAATGACTAGCCCCCAGTTTGTAAGACTGTTTTATTTGCACATTTATGCTGAGGACAATATCCTATATGCATGCAGTTCCAGTCTCCCTGACCTGGAAAATGTACTGCAATCTGGTTTCTCAAAGGTTGGAAACTGGATTGCCAAAAACAAACTGTTTTTAAACACTGCCAAAATGGTAACTATGGTGTTTGGAAAGAAGGCTACAATTTGTAAGCTGCCCATGACCGAGCTACTGATTAGAACCTTCTCTAACACTAATCTTGCCTCAGGGAGTTGCGTTAAGCTACATTCCCAAATATTTGACTAATTTAATATTTGGTTAGCATATTGACAAACTGACATCCAAAATCTATTCCAAAATGGGTGTACTTATGTAAATCCGGCCTGCACTCATTAGTCAAATAGAGCCTATCAAAGCGGATGCTAATGGCAATTCTCAACTTTGGGCGATATAGTGTATGGTATAGCACCCTAAATTCACCTCAGCAATCTTGACACTCCATACTAATCAATATGCCATTTTATCTTATGTAATGTAACTAAAACACCCACCATTGGGATACAGTACAGTACGTTAGCTGAACTAGGTTGGCTAACCCTTGAGGCCGCACGTAATGTGCATATGTCCAGAAAGTACTTTAAGTTAAGACAGGAAAGGTTACACAATTATCTGAGCAGTTTTCTCATTCCTACTGTGCACATCACTGATCACCTTAGAGCCGCCACCAGAAACTTGCTTATAGTGCCATGGTTCAATAGAGAATATGGTCGCTCTTCCGTCTTGTACCGATCACCCCACTGCTGAACCACTTTACCAAAATCCCTCAAATTGTCTTCCTGTCTAAATTCTGCCAAGACTTCGGTTGTTTTCCATGTTAAACATGTTTGTAACTGTAACTTGTAATGTTGCCACCTTTACTTTGTACCCAGGACATGCTTGAAAATCAGAGGTAACTCAAATATATAATATTTTACCAGGGGAAAAAAAATACAACTAAATGTTAGAAAGGTGATTAGAAAACAAAGCTGAATGTGAGAGCTTGGCTTTTGATTAAACTGAAATCTGTACAATTTTCACACCACAGCTTGCGATTTATCAAGAGCTCTATCGAGCAGTAGGTCACACCAGGTCTCCGCACGTTTGATACAGTAATACGTAGTAATCGTTACATAGATCAATCCTTCCACATCATTGCAAAACCTCAGCATTGCAAGGTCAGACTGCTCATTTGATGTTAAACACGTTAGTGTTATGGGAGCTGCAAGAAATTGCAATGCTAAGAGTTAAATAAAGGGAAAGCATCAGCTTAAAACTGGCAGAATGTATTTTTTGGGGTTTCCTTTACAAATCTGGTGTTCTTTCCAAAGCTTTTAGAATCCTGCGTATTATTTAATCAGCTGAGCTACGGAAAGATGACACAAGATACAGTATCCGTGGTACGTTTGCAAAGCTAGGAATGGTTTAGTTGCATAAACTTGTTATGTTCCTAGTACGGTGGATTTCATCGCAAAATCCATGGGTTTAACTTTCAGGAAATCACTTGAATATTAAATGCAGTCAAGACGCATAAGCTGGAAAGTTGGTAGATTAAATCATATGTTTTGCTCCTCAAAATAAAATAACTGTTTTGGTATGGCCCTGCCAATACCATCTCTTAAAGGGGCAGATTGCCATAGCATGTCAAAAAAAATGTTTTATAAATACCTTCATGCAATTGGCTTCCTTAGATTCAATTACCTTAAAGTAACAAATGTTATGCATTTGCATCCTGTTAAATCTGTTTCCTCAGGTACCGGATCATAATTACTGTACAAACTAAAGACACAAAATCAGCTCTTGGTTGTTCACTCCTTAACGAAATACTTCAGGTAAAAAAAAAATAATAGGTATAGATCTATGGATGGATATTGGGATATATATTTAATCTAAGGAAGCCAATTGCATGATGTTATTTTGAAAATAACTATATATAAATATATATACGAAGCAGAGGAAAAGACCTCCCAGCCCGACGCTACAAGCCTGGTAGACAGCGTGTATCACGCGCAGGCTAAATAAACCCTTGGCACAACGGAGACCAACCATGTAGGGATAAGCACTGTAGCCGTAATGAATACTTGATCACATTGAACGGGAGAACCCTGGACACGATGGGCCCTTGGTCCCCCTAAGGGAACCGACGGGTCCTCGCCTAAACCAGGTAAACCTTTAGTGATGCAGGTAACAGCAGACAATCTCCAGACAGCGTACTCACGTCCAGAATCCAGATGGGTTGAAATCTCCGGTGCAGGCAGCGTGCATCCAGGGGTAGCAGGAACAAGTAAGCAGGAGGAAAAGACTTGGAGCACAACTATAAAAGAACGAGAACTGGAGGCTAATAGAAAAAGAGGTTTCTCTTTTTAATTCGCTATGTCCCAATAAATAATTTGTTATTTTTCTATTAGCCTCCAGTTCTCGTTCTTTTATAGTTGTGCTCCAAGTCTTTTCCTCCTGCTTACATATAAATATATATACACCTTTTTGTATACGTGAAAAAAATAACGTTTAAAAAAAATAAAATAAGCCAGAAATGGTCGCACCCAGTCCAGAAACGTAGGAGAATGGGTGAGGTGTAGGAAAACATGAGATGCAGTTGCTGTTTTGTATCTTATTTATTTTTTTGTGCCTTTTGTGTGTGAGCACAAATTCCAGTCATTTCTAAGTTATAGAAAGTTCCGTTTTAGAAGTAAATATTCCTAGAGATCTGTGGTGTAGCAATTAAAAGCAAATTACTGTATACGTATATGCCATGTCTATTGCTGTATATATTCTGAGATATATTGCATGTTACATTTACGGCATTTAATATAATGTATTCTGTGGTCAAGTAAGACATTTTTGTCTATTTCCGCTACAGTTCTGCTTTTTTTTAATTTTATTTTTTAAGTTTTAAAATGCACATTTACAAATATCTCAGAATATACAGTACAGTATACAGCAATAGACTGCTTTTGTTAAGGGCTCATACTAATTGGAGTAATAATGCTATAGCCAAGTCACATTAATCAGGGTTGAATTATAAACCCATTGGTAGAAAATCATTATCCCAAACATTTTGGTGAGTTTCTGCAAAAAAGTGTGTTGCGTTTCATATTTCTGCAAAATGAATAATTGCTCAAGGGTTTGACAGCGATGTATGTGATTTGGATGAAAGGGGGGGGGTGGGGAAATGTTGAAAGGCGCATTTTGAAAGGTAATGTTCAGTTCCTCAACTTTTTATTTCATTCACTATACAGATGTAGCTAAGATTATGGTTGGATATTGTAATATTTGGTGTCATCACTGCCATTGGATCTAATACGATCCTATCCCTTATAACAGGGGTCTCCAAAACTCAGTCCTCGAGGGCCGCCAAAAGGTCGGCTTTTATGGATATCCCTGTTTCAGTCAGTGGCTCAGTTTTTGATTGAGCCACCTGTGCTGAAACGGGGATACCCATAAAAGCCGGCCTGTTGGCGGCCCTTGAGGACTGAGTTTGGAGACCCCCTGCCTTATAACTTCATGTTCTGCATTATCAGTAGGTTACATTTTTTTTTAAATGCTATTTATTTCCATTTCACCTGTGCCATTTACGCAGAAGTATTAGAAAGCATTTGCAGATACCACATTCCTATTAATTTAGAATTCAGACATTTGCAAGACCATCCCTGGCAAGTATATGTCACATTTATACTGCTGAAACTGTCCTACTTTGTTGGACTGCTTGAGAAATTGGTCAGGTGTATTGTGCACAACATTTAGGACCTTATTTTACATAGGCCCGAGTGACGTTTGGTCTGACAATTCCGGTACGGTAGCATATTTAGAATAACCCCCATTGTCCCCCCCCCCATCTGAACAAGTCCAAAAGAGACAATCACAACATATGCTAAATGATTCATGTCCCACAGAACTTTCTTCATGTGCTATGAAAATAAAGTACAAAACGTAATGAGTCCCAGAAGCAGATCTCATTGAGATATCACTTATTTTATCTTGTCTTTGTTCAGGATGGGGGTTCTGTTACATTTTTACCCACCATAACTCTTATGTCAGTTCATCACGAACTCTGTGGGTATAAGTTTTTTTTTTTAATGATCTGCATGCCTAGTGCTGTAATATTTCTAACCCACAATAGGTTTGTTTTTTGTTTTTCTTAGCACACAGTGATTGCGAAATGACCTGACACAGGCTTGCCTTTATACACTGCTTGGATCTCACTATGCGTAATATCCCAAAGTGTCCAGTGGGGGTGAAGGCATGTCTGCAGCACACAAGATCTACTTCTGTAAACTCTTAATGGTGTAGAATATTTTATCCGTCTGTGATCTTCTCTTGTATAAGTACTGTACTGCTTCTTTCATGCTGCTACTTTAAAGTGCTTATTAGAAAGTCTTGCTCTGTCACGCAGATGTATGGTTTTGTCAGACATGTTTGGGGATTCCCAAGTTTTCTGCCCGCACATGGATTCCCCCCAAGCCCCCCGCACATGGATTCCCCCCAACCCCCCCCCCCGCACATGGATTCCCCCCAACCCCCCCCCCGCACATGGATTCCCCCCAACCCCCCCCCCCCCCCGCACATGGATTCCCCCCAACCCCCCCCCCCGCACATGGATTCCCCCCAACCCCCCCCCGCACATGGATTCCCCCCAACCCCCCCCCGCACATGGATTCCCCCCAACCCCCCCCGCACATGGATTCCCCCCAACCCCCCCACACATGGATTCCCCCCAACCCCCCCGCACATGGATTCCCCCCAACCCCCCCGCACATGGATCCCCCCCTGCCCCCCCGCACATGGATCCCCCCCTGCCCCCAAGCACACAGATTTTCCGCTGCCCCTTAACCCGACGCAGATTTTAAAAAAAAATAAAAAAGCTAAACACAATGCAGTTTTGCTATTTTTTAATGTTTTATATTATTTAAACACCAAAAAAAAACATTTTTTATTTTTTTCATTAGGAAATATATTAATAAATACATTAAATAAATACTGATAACCGGAATTCTTAGTCATACCATAATCTGCTCACGGAAGTCTCAGCTTGGTAGCGCTTTGTTCTCTCGTGTTGCTGTTTGTCACTGTCAAATGTAAAGAACAGTAAGTCGATCAGGATGCATCTTTGTTTTCAGCTCCTTTCAGAAGCCAACACCAGATTAATATACTGTGAATTTTTACAGATGGTGCACAGTAAGAGCGGCTTGTTTAGTTGTAATGTGACATGGAGCTGTTAAGTATATGTATAATATCTATGTATACCCACATGATTCTTTACTAGAAGCTGTTCTCTCTCTCTCTCTCTCTCTCTCTCTCTCTCATATTTATATATATATTTATATTGGAAATATTACTGTATGCTCATTTGCATGTCTTTGACAGGTCTGCAACCCCGCCTTTCACCATTATCACACAGCACTTCCACTGCAGCTAGGGATTCTGGGAAATGACATGCAAATGAGCACACAGTGCCACGTTTTGCTTCAAAACCATTTTTAACATGGTTCCCTATAGGCTTAAGCTTGCTGCATGGTCACAGGTTTGAGCACAGCCAGGGTTAAGATGCATAGCCAATAATTGGTTGGTTATACTGGCTATGCAAAAATGAAGAAATGTGGATGGGTTTTACCATACTTAGTTAAGTTATGGTGGGTAAAAAAAGTGAGAAAAACCCTCCACAGCAAAGCATATAGCAAATGGAAATATTACTGTATGCTCATTTGCATGTCTTAGACAGGTCTGCAACCCCACCTTACACCATTATCACACAGCACGTCCACTGCAGCAACCAACCCCACACTGATGAGACCCATTAAGGTCGAAACGGCTGGCTGTGGGTGGGTTTACTGGCTATGCATCTTAACCCTGGCTGTGCTCAAAGCTGTGACCATGCAGCAAGCTTAAGCCTATAGGGAACCATGTTAAAAATGGGTTTGAAGCAAAAGGTAGCACTGTGTGCTCATTTGCATGTCATTTCCCAGAATCCCTTGCTGCAGTGGAAGTGCTGTCTGCTGGGTGATAATGGTGAAAGGCGGGGTTGCAGACCTGTTCAAGACATGCAAATGATCATACAGTAATATTTCTATTTGCTATATGCTTTGCAGGGTTTTTGTCACTTTTTTTTACCCACCATAACTTAAGTGTGTGTGTACACGTGCACACCAGCCATTATTTTAACATATCACGGCGCTGTTTTCGTGTGCGCTGCGGCATGAACGCGGCCAATCGCCCCAAGCACATCATCTCATTGACATGATGGTGTAATATGTTTAAAACCAGTCCAGTTGAAAAAAAAAGTAGATACTGGTGTAGTCAAATATAACACCCTCTCAGCACTTTGGTTTAAAGTACTACAGATGTGAAAAGTAGACCACTGCACAAACTTACATTTGGCCGCAAAAGGACCTATTATGGAACAGAAATGTTGGTCCTTTTTTTCTTTCAAGTGTAAAAAAAAAAAGTATATATGTATATATATATATTTACACTTAAATATAGGATGCTAATATAATGTGAAGTGTTCTGAGGTTTTTTTTTTCTTTAATATACATATTCCAGAATGACACAATGTTAATATGGAATTCCTCAATTACAACTGTTCCATTAGGTGTACACATGTTCCTAATATGTCTTTCCTTATTTCAATTCTCCAAATAGCCTGTAAACGTATTTTGTCCCCATAAGTGGTATTTTATTGTGCCTAAACGGCAAATAAACCCCTTTACCACAGCCGAAAGTTGATGCTTTTTCCCGTTACTGGTTTACTTCTTTGGTATTGGCTGCATTGAATCGTACTGTGTGGCATGTTCTATTTTGCCTCACAGCTTTTTCTTTTTGAAAACGAGAAACATGTGCGCTCCTTCCCTGGCTTTGTAGTTAAAAGTTCTGCTCCGTTGGGGACTTAAATTGAGTTCACAAACACACACATATATTATTCTTTTTTTGAGGGTAACTCTGATGCTCTTATCAGTATATATATTTAAAAAAAAAAAGTTAAACACGTTTTGTTTGTATGTAGGAGAGAAATGGCAGCAATGCGTGTTGTGGTGGGGAATATCTTTTCAAAAAGTTGAACGATCATTTGTCCACAAAGCTGGAGCTCGTTAGTGAAAATGGCTTGGAGTACTGTAGCTAACACGCAGAGCTGAGCCTTGCTAGGTCTGCATCACTGTGCTACAGGCAACAAGTCATCAAAGTAAAGAACCGCAGTGTCTTCGTGTGACGCAAGGAGGGGGGTGACATTCATCAGGAGGTGCTGGGGATGAGATGCTTTCATTATTGGGAGTGCACCAATAATTCTCCCTTAAGGGAGGTAAACATAAATAAGACTATATTAATTGTACTAGAGTCGTGTAGCAGTGCTGCATATTATTCTATATTGCATCGTGTTTTAAAAAAAAAAAAATATACTGTAACTGTACAGGATAACTATATACTGTATAACCTTGGATTACTGTTTTCTAAATAGCATTTAAAAGACTGACTGCCATGGCTTTAAATGCTGTGTTTAACAATGCATTTTTGATCATCTTTAATCTTCTTTATGGGTAACTGAAATTGGCGAATGTATAGGAAGTTCTCTCCCTCCCACCCCCCCTCCCTCCAATGAAGAAAAAAAATGCACAGTTGTGAACATAGAGACCTGTAGGTTATTTTGCAAAATATATTCTTTTTTTATTTTGTATATGATGTATAATCTCACTTCAGTCTATTTACAACACCCAATTTTGTTTTTCATGAAAATTATTGTATTTTGGATCTTGACTCAAATTAACAAATATATGAACCCACCCCCGTAATAGGGCAGTTCCCCCGATTTTACCTACATTAAAAGTGCGGTCCATGCGATACTCTTTAAAGCAGATTACCAACCTTATTTTACTCATTTTATTTGTTATACGGGGGAGGGTTTATAATCTGTGGTTGTATAACGATCTTCACACTGAGACCCAAATGGTCGAAACACTTATTTAACCCAGGCAGAATAATCACCATTAGATTTATTGGCTATGCAATTATTTGACCCAGGCTGTGTTGAAAAGCTGTGTAATGCGGCAGCATACGCTTATAGGGGTCCATGTTAAAATGGATTCGAAGCAAAAGGTGACACACTGCTCATTTCCACGTCATTTCCCAGAATCCCTACCTTCAGTGGAAGCATTGTTATCGATCGTGGTGAAAGTCTGGGTTTCAGACCTGTCGTGAGCACATTCAGATGTCCCCGTGACATGTCTCCGTGTTATTTTTATTTGTAATAATTTTCCTAGATTTGTATTCCATCTAAAATATTTTCACTTTTTCTACGTCAATAGGACGCACAGAACTTTTTTTTTTTTCCAGACTACAAAAAGTTTGGCCAGAAAAAAAATATATCTTATTTTACTCTCGGCTTCTCTGACGCATACTAATGTCTTTAAATGAGTCTTCGCAGTCATACTAAGCCCTTCCTACTTGTTGTTTTTCAACTGATGAGCATTTCTGAAACCGCGGGGTCCTCAGGGCTTAAACTTGCGCAGTTAAGCTTGAATTGACCCCACGGTCAATGTGAAAAAAAATTAGGCTAAATAAACTGCAGGTTTACAATAAAGCATCAGTCACTGTGGGCTTTTGTACAGTATGTATTCTGGCGTCCGTGTTTCCATTATGATGATATTTCCACGTACATTATTGACAATGTGTGCGTAGTACACATTCTCTTTGCTATGGGTTTGTGATGTATTGCCATCTCCCAAGACGATAGCAGGAGGGGAGTCCCAGATGTTGAACTTTATATATTTCCTTTTCATTAAAGACATGCAGTTTTTCTGCCAATAAAATCAAATATATATATATATATATATATATATATAGTTAGATTTATTAACTCATCTCTATTCACAATGCTGTGGTTGGAGATCTGTGAAGTTGTCTTGTAAATTAATCAAGAAATTGTCAACGTCCCAAAGCTGATTTTTGTGCAGATGTTGGCCTTCCTTTCCCTTGGTATTAGCAATTGTGAACTTGCACAGCATTTTTTTGATGGTGCCAAATTTCCTGATAAAATCACCAATTGAGCCATATTTATGTAAAGTATAAGAATGTGACAAAGGAACTTTGAATTATAGTGGCACAATGATTATTTATTTTTTTAGAAATGTATCCTGGAACGTCAATTCTCTATCTCATGAAGTTGTTTTTTTGTTTTTCTAAGATTGTCACTTTTTATCTGATCCTGAAAACGTTGTAATTTAACTTTGATTTCACTAGATTTTTTTTCCCTAATCGCTCCCATGTCCCATTTGGAAATGCTGGTACAGTGTGTCCAGCTCTGCAAGGCAGACACAGGCTTAACCCTTTCATTGTAAGGATTACGTATTGGTATACACATGCTGTTTCTTTCCTCTTCCAGTTACCCAGGATTATAGCTTTCAGAAACAAACCTGCGTTATGATCTGTACAGCATTTATCAAGTGAAAGTATTTAAGGTTTCAGACAACATGCCTAGTAAATTTACGGTCTCCTATGTTCCTCCTGCCCTTTTCCACCAACATGATTAGTGGAACGTTGTAGCAAGTTGGTTGCTGGCAATAGGGCAAAGTTATTCCTCTTAATCCTTTTGCAATACTTGTCTGGCATAAATTATAATATTAACTCCGAACATTTTTAAGTCTGTAAAGTGTGGTCTGAAGTCTTTCTATAAATACCTTTGCTGCACAGTGTTTAGATGGCCAACTCTATAAAATACACTTACAATTCTATAAAAGGCTAAGAGAAGCCACATTTGAGTTTTTGCTGTAAATGTGTATAATGAAAAATATACTAATAAAATGCAGAAGTCTAGGCACCCATGTTGAGGCTTTGCTGCTCCCTTTTTTTTAAAATTTTTAATTTTTTTTTATATATTAAGGCTTAAGATGAATAATTGGGTTCTTGATTCATTGATCCCCTATGTGAGCCACATGTTGCTATAATGAAGTGCAGCTGTGTCAGAGCAGCCCAAATCCAGGACTGCCAAGTTGACAAAGGCCATTGTTGCAAACTAAAATGATTAAAATCACTGGTGTGTAATACTACTAGTGGTGTAAAGAATATTAAATGTCTAAAATTATTATTTTATCAGTTTACATTTCTGTGTTCTTCAGGTTTGGTATCCATCCAGTGGCAGGCCGTATGCCTGGTCAGCTGAACGTACTTCTAGCTGAAGCTGGTGTGCCGTATGACATTGTGCTGGAGATGGATGAGATCAATGCAGATTTCACTGGTGAGAAGCCTCAGTTAAACACATTTCGTGAGGGTTGCAATGTATTCTACTATTTGCTGCAATTCTACTATTCTACTGTATTCTACTATTGCAGCAATTTTGAAGACCCCAGAAGCTGCGTCAGATTTCAGTTAATGTACAGCAAATAAATATTTGAGAGCACTTTCTGATGTCTCAGACAGATCTGCAACACTGCTTTCCCCATTATCTCCTAGCATACAGTGCTTCCACTGCAGCTACTGTAGGAATTCTATGAAATGACATGCAAGTGAGCGCACAGTATCATGCATGTAACTTCCAGGAATCCCTGGCTGCAGTGGAAGCACTGTATGCTAAGAGATAATGGGGAAGGGCAGGGTTGCAGGCCGGTTTGAGACATGAGAATGTGCTCACAAGTGGTTTGTTGATTTGCTGTACGGTGGAGCGTTTTTCACACTTTTTTTTTACCCACTGTAACTTATTTAATGTATAGTTAATGTAGAAATTTTTGTTGTCCACAAAAGTGAATGATCATACAAGCCTCATTCTTACTCCCATATTGCATTTTTTTTTTGTTGCATATTCGTATATTTTACAAGTAAATTGATTTGTTTCAGACAGAAATTTGACAGAAGTAAATATTCTAGGCGGTGTTGAAATCTTTACTTAGTACCGTAACAAAGGTATTTTGCATGAAGTAAATGCCTTCATCTTCGACAAATGTTGTCGAAGAAGAACAACTTAACAGATGTCATCTGTGAGGGAGACTCGAGGACAGTATGGAAACGTACTGGGGAGGGGGCCAGATGCTAAAGCATATTCAACGTAAAGAGCGTGCGCATTGAAGTTGGTTTTAACGCATTGCTTTATTTTTTTGTGTGAGTTGAATATGAGAAAGCATTTGATGGAAATGTTTAGCCAGAAAAGATACCACCGAAGAATCTTACATACTTTTTTTTACGCACATGCAAGATAAGTGACGCCAACAGATGCAGCGTTTGATGCATCTCGTTACAATCTGTGCTTCATGTAACTTCTGTTGACACTCCCCAAATTGCAGGCTGACTCGCATAGTTTCAAAACTTGGAGCTAAGACATTGGTACATTAACACAGATGCTAGATGAAATGACCTCAATTGTGCTCCAAATTTTACTTGATAGATCAACGCCCACTTTTTTTTTTTTTTTTTTTTCCAGAAACTGATTTGGTCCTGGTAATTGGTGCCAATGACACGGTTAACTCTGCAGCTCAAGAAGACCCCAACTCCATCATTGCTGGAATGCCTGTCCTGGAAGTGTGGAAATCTAAGCAGGTGGGAACTCTAGATCAGTGTTTTTTTGGGGGGAGGGAGGGTGTTAAGGAAACCCTATACTTGTATAGTAAATTTCTGAGTAACCCCCAACCCTCTCTAATAGCGCGTCTGTGATCGGATGCATTGTAAATTCTTCAGTAATTGGTACAATTTTCAAATTGCCTAAAAGAAATTTATACATGGAACCTTTAGTGATGTCTGGGGAACCTTAGGGCTTCCAGGAACCACTGCTCTAGGTGTGTACATATACAGTATTGTGCAGTCTGACTGTCCGTGTCCATCGCAGAAAATAACTGGGACTGCACATTGATGTGACCTTGCTTACACTGAAAGATTTGCATTGTTCCTTAACATGTTGCCAGCTCCCCCAACACGTAATACTACTAAATGATGAATCCTTCAATGTCCGTTTCCCATTTACAGGTCATTGTGATGAAGAGGTCCCTTGGTGTTGGTTATGCAGCTGTCGACAATCCCATATTTTACAAGGCCAACACGTCCATGCTGTTGGGAGATGCTAAGAAGACATGTGATGCCCTGCAGTCCAAAGTCCGGGAATCCTACCAGAAATAGATGCTGGTCTTGGTTTTTATAAAAGCGGTTTACTGGCCAGTGTTAACAATTTTGATTACAAACCAATTTTTATAATAGAACATATGCTAGCAGTAACCTAAAACATGGGAAAATACTATTGTCTATATTGGACATTTGCTGGTCAAAGATCCTCTAAATGGATCATTATGAGATGAGCTCATACATGAGTTTTAGAGACTGCAAAAGTGAACTCTACAAATGTTAAGACATGGTTTCCCAAGTTTATGTATAGCTACATCTAATATTTTTTTTATTTTCTATTTTGGTTCAACAATGCATTTCATAACCTGAAAAATAGCTACATTTCCCGTAAAACAATCCTTTGTTTTAGTTTCCTCAATATTGGCATTGTGTTTGAGGTATACTGCCCCAATTCTCCCCCCAAATGGCTTTTCTGATAGGCTCTTATAGGGTTTGTTCACATCTTTGTAGCATTATAATAAAAAAAGATTTATCAGTGATGTAACGATTTTCTACCCAGGTCCTATAAAGAAGCAATCCTTCTAATAAAAAATGGAAAAACGCACTTTGTTTTACGTTTCCTCAACTGGGGAGTCTCGTGGAGCACAGATAGCGCTGGTATTACCTCACAGACACGTTCAACCTAAATGTTACATCCGGACTTTTTATTTGTGTTAATATGGCTCAAGCTGCTTTGAAACATAACATTCTCTGTATTCATCAATGTTCTATTCATTTATTGGCTCACCACCAGTGAAATTACCAGAGGCCACATGTAATCCTCCCAACTGTGTTCTTGGTGCAGTGGGACAGCTACATCATGGGTGTTAGTGCTAATATTGGTTCTTTTTTTATCCAATGTTTGCTTCAATTACTTCCAATAGAGGCCAATACCTCTACCTTCGGTAATATCATTGGAGACTTCTGTCAAATTAGATTTCTTGATTCACTTCAATCAGATGCATCAACGAGACAGTTAATGGTGTTTAGGCATTTTACAGAAGAACCTGAAAAGGGGTACAAAACTCAAAACCTTGTTTAAAAGGATGTTGGTTTTCTGTAAGTCTAACAGAAGGGTTTAAAGCCCTGCAGTTGTGCCGTTTTTTTAGGCGTCTGCACGCTATAGAAAACTACTTTCATCCATCTGTGCTTGTACAGTGTGATTTTTGAAACTTGGTTTTGGATGACTGACCCATGCTTTTTGTTCTCTAATAATGGACATTCAGGTCCTGGTAGACCCCATAGTTCAAAAATTAAACAAGCACAAAAGTCAGCAGCAGGTTGCTGTTTCAATAAACTGTAATTTGAGCAAGATGAAATTCTAACAAAAGCAGAATTTATAAACTTTTTGTAATGTGAACGGTATCCTACATAATTGAACGGTATAAGACCAAGGTCACTAAGCACGTCCGAGTTTATTGTAGAATTATGCATAGCATACATGAGTGCTACTGATATTTTGTTTCTTCATGCATAAAACTTAAATCGGATCAACTAAGACATTCACTGCCCAACTTATAACAGTTGACATTATTTATTTAGGTCTTGAGCATTAAGCTAGCGGAAATAGAAAAGTAGTAAGTGAGGGAAAAAAATATCCATGCTACCTATTTGTTTGTCGCATTTGCATCAATCGGCCTTTCATCAGAGATGGGATCCAACTAATCATTATTGTATAACTTATTTATGGAGTCATCGATTTGTCAACACATTCTTGCCAACAACCTTGTTTTCAAGGACCATGAATACTCTCTTGGGAAGTACTATGTTTCGGTAAGTAGAGAAGGAGTATAGTGTGGGGGGGCAGAACGCACGTACAGGTGACCTCATGACAAACTGTTGGCTGACATTTTTAGATGCAAGCTTTCAGAACCTCTCGGGTTCTTTCTCCCTTCTTAGCTGTTCTTTGCAAATGCATGAAATTAATCTGTTTTTGTTACAGATTAAATGCATTATTGCTCCTGACTTTGAAACCGTTTCTTGTAATGTACAGTTAGGTACTATAATAGTCATGTATGGCTAATATTGGCCTTACAGTTAATTTTTTTTAGCTGGATATTTAATTGGTTAATCTTACTGATCATTGTCACCTGAAAATCTGAGTGGCTCATTTTGTCATTTGTGATTTTGGTTTTATCCATTTCCCTGTTTGTTTGAATTTGTCAGTCCTTCTCACACTGGCTTTGCAGACTGTATATTTAGGAGTTTGCTTTACATTTGCAGTGATTGTGGTAGATCAGAATTCACCTCCTAGTGATGGATAAGCACTGCATATCTGTTTCTTGCATGCTCTTTTAGCGCTGCGAAGATTAAGTTTACCATTGGTTTTTTTTATGTGTAATATCACCATGAGATCTATTAAAGAAGGTAACTCATCTAAATTGTTAATTTTTTATTTTTTTTAACCTTGTATACTGTAGCACATTTGTTAAGTTTTTGTGTATTAAAGAGTTTTGCAGGGTATATAGCTAGGTGACCCTATGCACTCACTCTTCTATGGTCACCCCTCCTCATGTATTTCTCTCCCCCCTCTTATACCTCCTCCATCACTCTTCCTCACTACCCCCTATTTCCTCTCACACTTCCCCTGCTCCCCCTCGGCTATAACTCAGTAACCCCCCCCCCCCCTCCACACTCAATCCAGCCCCCTCAATCTTCCCCTCCTCACATTCATTTCCCCTGGCCACACACACACACACAATTTCCCTACACACAAACAATCCCTCCCTCCCCCCCCCCCACAATACAGTAAACTACAATCCCCCCCCCCCCCCACAATGCACAAATTAGAATAACCACCTACACGCACAACCGATGACTGACTTTATCAAAGTCATCTGACGAAACGCGTCAGGAACGCAGCGATGGCGATACGTCATCATTGTGGAGCGTTTGGCTTGTGACGAGCTTCCTCCCCTGCTGCACGGAGCTCCAGTGTCGGTTCGGATGAGAACCCAGCTGGTAGGAAGAACTTGACTACTCAAGACTTCCATATTGATCGTTATCACCTTATCCACGAGGTCTGAACTTTTGGACAAGCAGCTGACAGCGTTCACTACATGTTTGCTGTGGTGGTTTCATCTTGCTTTTCCCGTGGTGGTGATATTTTTCAAATGCCTTTTATACTTTGCCGTTTGTGAGTGAGCTTGTTTCCCCCCTCCATATATATTTTTATTAAATGCTACACTTTTTACGCTATGGGCTGCGCGCTTTCTCTTTTTGTTATATATATATATATATATCAGATCAATCGTGCGCTCCAAAGCTGCCTCGTGCCTCTGGTGACGAAACGTGTCAGGGAATCCAATTTGCGCAATTATGTCATCGCGACGCTGCGCATGCGCACGAGGCAGCTTTGGAGCGCACGATTGATCCGGCAGCCATTGAAGTGAAGGAGGCGTTTTTTCTGACACACATGGACTGAATTCTCTCGGCGAATTACACCCCGGTTCTCCTGTGAACAAGATCATCTCCATACAGCCCTGAGGGAGCCAAGAACTGTGGACGTTTGCAGTACAGAACCGGATGGTGGTGAATTATTCACACAATGCTTTAATTGATTTATACTCTTGAGTGTTATTCTTTCCCCCCCCCCCTCCTCCCCTCCCTCCCTTCCTTTTTATTATTAAATCAACAGTATTATGCTATGGGGCGTGCGCTCTCTCTTCTTTTTCTTTTTTAGGTAATCTTGGATGTGGTTCATCCTTATTGAGAGCAGCCGAAGACCCCCCACACCAGCATTAATTATCCACATGTTTTGTGGACTGATTTAAAAAGGAGTGGGTGGACTCTTTTCCTTTACGTTTTTTGCACTTTTCACATAATTTATGTACTGTATATGTTGTGAAGTTTTGTGTGGTACATTTCTATTAATAATTTATGTTGTTTATAAGTAATCACACTTTGCATTTTTACACTCAAGTTCACCATTTTATTAACACCTTAGTCACTATTTAAGTTTTCCACTATTAATACTGTGGCGCTACAATTTTTGTTTTATCGCCGGAAGAAGAGATCAGTGTATCTCGAAATTTATATATATATATATATATATATATATATATAGCCAGGTGCTACTATACATTTACAGTACATGGGGGTGGGAGGTTGTTACAGAGGTGGGAGTAAATGGGGGACAGCGTTGTACTTCCTCCGGCTCCAGGTGAAGGCAGTTCTCACTTGACAACAGAGAGCCAGCCACACCCGGCGGGAGGAGTGGAACTCTAGTGACGACGCCTGTGCTGTCTGTCAGGCTCATCCTGACACCACGTCTGAGGTTGACTCAGGCAGTGGGTCAGGCCAGTTATGTCACCGTTGGCTCTGGTATAGAGAGCCGGTATCTCCAGGTTCAGACAGGGTTTGGACTGGTAAGAGACAGTTAGTGGTACCGAGGGAGTATAGGCAACAGTTGTTGAAAATAGCCCCCTCAATACCACTAGCGGGGCATCAGGGTTTCTCAGATGAGAGCCCAGCTGTTGCAGTGTTGCTATTGGCTGGGGGCATCAGGGGCTGTGCCAGGGATTCCTGCCAGCAGGTATGTAAGGTGGGTGATCATGTGAAGGCCCCTCTGAACCTGTTACAGGTAATGGGGGAACCTTTCCTGGGGGTAGCTATAGACATAGTGGGACCCTTCATGATTCCGAGTTGGTCTGGCAAGTGTTACATACACAGGGGGGGTAGGGTTTTCTACCCAGGACCCTGAGGCTGTGGCACTTGCCACCATCAATGCTGAGGCAGAAGCATTGTTAGACATTTTCACTAGAGTAGGTTGCCCTCGTTAGATTCGAACTGATCGAGTCACAATTCATGCGTGAATTGTTACAGGGTCTCTGGGATGTGTGCGGGGTGAAGCACCCGAGCACAACCCCTTATTCCCCCTAGGGAACGTTTTAGGCGAGAGGTTCAATGGGACCCCGGAGCGGATGCTTCGAGCATTTATAGAGGTTGAAGGAACAGAGTGGAAGATTCACTTGCAGCACTTGCTATTTGCATACCGAGGGGTACTGCAAGAATCTACCAGGGTCTCTCCCTTCAAGCTGCTCACAGGGTCCGAGAACCTCTTGACTTACTCTGTGAGGGGTGGGAAGGAGAGACTACCAATACTGATGCTTCTGTGGTAACTCCGGGATCGGTTGGGAATGCTTTATGGGGCTAGCACAGGTTAATCTCAGAGAGGCTCAGACCAAGCAGCAGACTTGGTGTGACTACAATGCCCCCGGCAGATCATTCATCCCAGGACAGCAGGTAATTGTTCTGAAGCCCACTCAGCAGAACAAATTAATGGCTGCCTGGTCTGGACCGTACCCGGTTATCAGGAAGATGAATGAGTGCAACTACATTGTACAGGAAGATGGTGAGAGAGAGAAATAGGGCTGATCTTGTTAAGATGTTTGAGTATTTTACACGTAGTGTGGCATCAGTGCTGGCGAATTGTAGCCCACTGATGGGGGACCCGGTGAGCAATGCTCTGTTTGACCTCCTAGGGGAATCTAGGCAGTGGGGCACAGTGGAGCAAGTAGGGATAGGGTCCCAGCTCAGTGCACAGCATTGTGTGCAAGCAAAGGTTATACAGTACTAGAGCAGCATAGGGTCTCTTCCTGGGTAAGCTGGGCAGAACACATATCCCAGATCATCTAGTGGAGACTGGTGATCAGAGATCTCTGCATAAGCATGCCTATCGTGTATCAGCAGAGGTAAAAGGGAGTATAGAGAGGGAAGTGAAAGAGATGCTGGCCCTAGGGTAATTGTACCATCTCAGAGCCCTTGAGCTTGTCCGGTAGTCCTGGTACCTGAGAAGGGCAGAACCACCTGGTTCTGTGTGGACTATTGGCAGCTCAATGCTCAAATGGTGTCAGATACTGATCCCATGTCCCGCATGGAGGAGCTGGTCAATGAGCTTGCAGGGGCAAGGTATCTGACAACCAGGTGTTTGTCCAAAGGGTGCTGGAAAATCCCACTGACCCAGGAGGCTAGGGAGAAGTCGGCATTTATCATTCCCAGTGATCTCTGCATTTTTTGTGATGCTATTTGGGCTGAGGAATGCCTTGGTTACCTTTCAACACCTGGTCAGTAGGGTACTGGTTGGGATGCAAAGCTTTGCAAGGGCATACTTGTATAACATTGCTGGAGTTAGTAAATCGTGGGGCTTACATGTTGTTTCTGTAGCTGCAGTGTTGCAGAGGATCAGGGAGGCATGACTGACACTGAAGCCTACAAAGTGTTTAGTGGGTATGGCAGAGGTACTGTACCTGGGGCACAGAGTGGGTGGAGGGCACCTGAAGCCAGAACCAGAAAGGGGGAGGGCAATGGCCGGTCGCTAGGACCAAAAGTCAGGTTATGGGGTTTTCAGGCACTGCAGGGTATTACAAGAAGGTTGTTCCCCAGTACAGTGCCGTGGCCAAACCCTTGACTGACTTGACCCAAAAGCGATTTTCAGTTCTGGTAGCTTGGTCTCCTGCCTGTGAAACAGCATTTCAGGCACTGGAGACAACCTTGGCTAGTGCACCCATACTGGCTGTAACCGCCTACAGCAAACATTCCTGATACAGACCAATGCCTCTGACTGTTCTCGGTGCTGTACTCAGCCAGGTGGGCAAGAAAGGGGGTGCACATCCCAGTGTGTATCTGAGCAGCAAACTGCTGCCCAGGGAAGTGACATATGCCACTGTTGAAAAAAAAAAATGTCTGGCCTTATTTGGGGTGCTGAAGAACCTGCATCCATACCTATATGGCCGGTCACTTACAGTGATCACTGATTACAGCCCTCGGAGGTGGCTACAAAGTATGTCAGGGGAGGGGGGGTAAGTTGCAATGCTTGTGTTACAGGAGGGTGACTTCCCTATCCAACCCAAGACCGGCATCAGGCTGAAAATGCTACTGGACTCTCCAAACAGGTCATCTCAAGTGAACCAAAAAGCTTGAGTCTTTGGGTGTGTGGGACCACCAGAAGCGGGGTTTTGTGGCAGCCACCTCATCTTGAGGGGGAAGTGTAATGGGGAGGGGGTAACCAGGCTTTATAATAAAGGTTAAACCCACTTGGTTGCTCCTGAACTGTGTTTTGGGGGTCCCAGAGTGTCAGCTCTTGGACCAGTGTATTGTGCATGCATTACTGAGAATTTTTTTTTTTTTTGTACGCCAACACTGCATACAGACTATAAGCTAATAAATTAATGTCACACCAATTGTCCTACTGGCACTGAACAAGACTATTTTGTAGGGTCATCTTTGCAATTATTTGTTATGCAGGTTATTGGAAGAAAGTTGAACTGGATTAATCAAATCTCGATAGCTACCACATGAAAACTTGCTGTGGTTCTCAAACTAGGAATTTATTCTTGGCACAAGTTTCCTTTACTGTATCTCATCCTGCTTTAATACTACACTACTACTCGCTGTACAGATATAAATATTTTTGAACTCCATATTTGTTTAGATATGGAGGAAATGTGTTAAATGCATGTAGTCTCAACTAAACTCCACATGTCTGATGTGGAGAATATATATCTCCGTATTATAAAATCACTAATAAATCCTTATGTAAGCAGGTATAAATAAATACGCTTGCAATATAGCTACTTAGAGTATATACAGTATAGCGATATACCTTTAAGAAACTCTCAATTAGTTTTGAACCAATCAGTGAATAACGTAAGGTATATAACCATCCAAGATCAGTACCATCGTCACTCCTGATGAAACCGAGTAAGGTGAAACGCGTAGAGTGACGCTGAGAGAGGATCCACAGCTGACTCGCCGACCGGAACTGCCCAAACCTGCTGACGTCACATCCGGATCTGCTGAAACGCAACCGTGAGACGCACGCCGAGCAGGGGAGAAGCAGGAAAGAAGTAGACGGCAAACCGGAGGCGAGATCCCATTGTGTATCTAAATGCCTAACTAACCACTAATATCATGTGAGTGTATTACCATCCACTTATTCTAATACAGTTTTAAACAGTCCCCACTATGTTTGGTTGTTTGTGCTTAACCATTTAAGGAACCTGTACTTACATCACTGCTGAAGCTGGAACACTGGTCTCTAACATTGAAGGGGCAACACTTAAAGATACCATTACGTGTACAGACCAACCCTCACTTTTGTGAGTATAACAGTTATAGACCGAATAAAGACATATTCCACTTGTAATTAATTGAATCACACTATATATATTTTTTATTTCCACATGTTTTTGCGCTTCCCATCGATCATCACTTCTTCACTTACCTGGGATTGAGAGAGCAATCCTGCCTTGGGTCACAGCTGCATCACAAGTTTGTTTGTATCACCACATTTATTTTTATTTTGGTTAAATTGTTAATATTGTGTTAACATATGTTTTAATTAGAAATAGAGCGCCACTATTTGATATATTTTCTTTGCACACAGATATAAATGTAACTTTCAAACCTTTAATTTATTCATTTGTTAACCTTTTCAGTGTCAAAAACGATTGGAAAGTCCATCAACACTTTGCTGACTCCTTGTGCAAAACATTTCATACCGTCTCCTGTCAGAACATTTTCCCTCGGTGCTGCTTCACCTCTGAAGATAACTAGAATTATGCTATGGCGAAAATGAATCCAAATACTTATGTTGTTAGCAAGCAGCACAGGTTGCTGCTTTAAAGACCACGTCCAAAAGAACAATAGTTATACAAAGTGCATTTTTATCCTGATCATATAGTTCACTGTGAATTCTTTTTTCTGCTTTAGAGATATTAATGTGAAGGCATCTTTTGTGGGTCTTCATAAATTGTGTGTCTCAAAAAAATAGTTTTCTCCGTCCTGGTCAGACTTTTATAATCTCAATCCTTGGAACATCTGCTAGCATCTATAAAAAGAAATATGTATTGTGTATGCAATGCATGTACTCTTCCCTCCCACCCCACCCTGCTATGGCTACTGCTGTCACAGTGGTGGCATACCTGTGAGGGTCAAGGAGAGCGGAGTGTTCCGTGATGTAGTGGGGGAACAGGAAAGGTTTTTGATCGATGTTACCCCCTGCCAAATAGACGAGAGCTACTGTAAGGCAGGGGTATATAAAACAAGGGCTTTATTTAAGCAGTCACTGCAGATGTTCTCACAGCAGATGCAGGGTTTACAGAGGATTCCAGGCCTCTGGATGTTGCTGTCTCTCTTCTAATGGATGCCTCAGATCTTTCTTGGCCAGCCAGCCCATGAGGGACTGACTGGCCTATCTCCCTCCCGACTGAGAGGAGATGGCGCACACCCACTCCCTAGGAGAAGTGGAACTAGAATCCCTACAAATTTGCACTTCCTCACTGAGGCTCAGAAGGGGTGGGCACAGGATTGGGCGGGCACCATGATAGGCTGCACCCAGATTCCTATGTTGTCACCACCACTTCTGTCACTCAGGGAATCAGAATGGGGGGTGAGGGGGTCGATGCCCACAGGATTACCTGCCACAGCCTGTAGCTATCAGGACTTACATGACACGAGGCAGAGAGGCAATCTGGTCCAGCCATGTTACATGTATATTGTGATGTGTTTGAGAGGAGGTACATAGGACCCCGCACCTTCCAGGGTGTGTTCCCTTCCCTCCCACCTAAGCGCCAATTAATTAGGTACCATGTAAAAGGCAGCACAGACAGTTTCCTGCTGCTGCTGTGCTGATCTGAAGGCACACATACACAGACAGCCCTGGGAGAGGCTGCAAGGGGAGCTGCTGTCTGTCCACAGCTCCAGGGTGCAAGGTGGGGAAAGAGCTTAGCTCTCCCACATTTAGTCGGTGACTAAGGTGTATTAGTCAGTACTCCTCAAAGTGGAATTATGTTCTTTGTTTATGTTATGTTCCTGATTTCTACCCTGTAAATAAACCCCCTGTGCACCAAACTCTAAGTTTCCTGCCTTTGATCTGGGGCATAAGATCTTACGCTGTGACGGAAACATCACAATATGTAATGATTTTATTCCCTTAGTGAGATGAGGGATTAAGGATATGAGGGTGTGAACATGACAGGAACTGAATAGTAGTCTGTCAGTAGAAGACATGGTTAGTGTTTCCTGTAGTTAGAAGAGCAGTGGTTTCCAAACTTTTTTTGGTTAAGAAAGCCTATGTGAAATTCTGCAAAACCCCAACCCTCTCTAATAGCGTGTCTGAGATCAGATGCCTTGTAAATTCTTCTGTATTTGGTACAATTTCAAATACTCCCTGAAAATTACAGGGAGCCCCGGAAACCCAAGAGTTTCTAGGAACCCTGGTTGAAAAAACACTAGAGTTGGGCATGGATTACTAACATGGTTGGCACGCCCCCAGCTCCTTTGCAGTACACAGAACTATTCCCCAGCCCCCCTCTGTACTGCAACACCATTGCAGATTGGATGCGACCGTCTGAGGTTGGGTACAAATGAGAAAATATCACAAAAAATATTTACAATTCTGTTTTACTAGTACACTGGTAGAGGAAGAAGAAATTACCCAGGGTGTCATCTGTTTAATGGTGGTGGCTGCAGAAAGAATGAGACCAAACACAATAAAAAGACATTTAGGTAACCAAGCACATCGACTGTTAGTCTGTTGGATATTTTGAGCAAAAAATGTTTTATAAGGAATCTCACTTCTGTGCTAAGGAAAAACCTGCTTGCATCCAGCTGCATACAGAATTGCTGAAAAGAAGAAAATACATACAAAAGGAGAGTCACTGGTTTTCCATTCTGCAATATGTAAACTCTTCTGCACTCCAAAATGAAACAGTTTTAGTCCAATACACTTATCTGGCTGGTGTGGGACGTTTTAAAATGTATATTTTTACATAAGATTGAATCAGGGGGTCTTCGTAGCTGAATCCCCTTCCGGAGATGATTACCTCGCCGGGTTCACGTAATGGCGGAGTTTCAAAGCTCCCGCGTCTGGCAGGCCAATAGAAAGCTGGGACATCATCAGGTTCGGCTTCCTTTTGACAGGCGTGACGCGGGAACTTTAAACTTTGCCGAGATTTCGGCACCTTTTTCGAGGTAAGTATCTTGGGAAGCAGGGGGTCCTCAAAGCTGAATTTAATGAGGTTTGGCTACGGAGACCCCTGCTTCAAACCTACAGTATGTTAAAAAAGTAATAAAAATGTGCATGAATTGCTCCTTTAAACAGCTATGGGCAGTAATGTAGCCCCTTTGTATGCCACCCTGCACATGACCGACATTGATAAAATATCATATCAGAAAAATATTTTTGTTCCATCAATGATGTGTTTTGTTCTTTGGACAGGCTCGGAATACGAGCTACAACCGTTTGCATACAAATGCAGTTTGATAGCCTGCTTGAGTTACTCAATATTTTTCTTATGTTTGATCCAGGATTTCCTGGAGCTGTTAATACCGCACTGTAGAGCCCAAGATAATTAACTTTTATTCCCCTGGACCATAATACTTGGTCACCAGAGTCAGCATACAGAAAGTCATTAAGAATATCTTTACACACGTGCAGCCACCTCTCCCTCCAAACCAGTGTTCCGCATGGACTGTATCTTGGATGTGGGCCACCACCCTTTTTTTTGTCTGCCTGTCTCCCATTCACCACCACCACAATTGTTTCAAAGGCCAAAGTTCCTGTAACATGGCTCTACACCCAATGATTAATACTTTATGTTGATAGCTTATCAGGAAAGACTAAAGAACCTCAACATGTACAGTTTGTGAGAAATAAGGGAGTGTGAGGATTGGACCTTGGCCTCGCCCCCGTAACGTGTCCCGCGACAGTATGGCTGACGCACCTCACTCGAGGCTCTGCACAGGAGTCGTGCTGTCAGTTGGCGGGACACCTCACGGATCGGTCTTAGGCCCCACCCTGTGATGTCACAGGTGACGCTTCTGGCGTGAGCACTGCGCGCAAGCGCCGCATTCCCACTACCAGGACTGGACCTAAGCTTTGCACTCACACCGCTTCCCGTGACACAATGGAGGGTGCTCCTGTTCACACTCCACGCCAGGGGCGCATCCCCAGGGACATGCGAGGGGTTAACAACATCAATTACTCCACACCTGTGGTGCACTCCGCTCCTGCCTATCACTGGACAACCTATCTGTAATTATTCATGACTCATTGTCTGCAAGCCTTCCCATTGGCTCCCTGCTCCTTATATACTCAGCCAGCCCTGAGCCAAATTGGCTGAGCATAAACTTCTGTTTGTTCCGAAGAGCTTGCCTCAAGCATCCTGCTGCCCTGCTGTTGCTCTTGCATTCTGTCTTTATTTCTGTTACCTTTGACCTCAGCTTGTACCCGGACCGCTGCCTTCTCTGACCCCTGACCTTGCCTTGTATAGGGACTCCCACCTCTCTACTCCTGGACCCCGGCTACGCACAACGACCATCTGACTTCTCCAATCCTAGACCACGGCGAGTATCACGACTATTCTGACCTCTCCTATCCTGACCCGGCTACACGACCTTCACTCTGCACTCCGGACGCGGTTACGTGGTTACGCGGTTGTAGGTCGGTGTATATCACTATCCCCACATCCGCCACGCGGCCCCGTCCTGTTTGGTGAGCACTCGTTACAGGGAGAAGGAATATGATAGAAACTTTCATGTATGTAAAGGGTTTCAACAAGGTACGTAAAAGAGGGGGAGAATATTTCAGAGAAAGACTTGTCATGCTCTACACCCGGAGGAAATGTGAGAAAGTACAGTACTGCTGCGGCTCATCTGAGTATAACACTTCGCCGTTTTTTCCCTGGCTTTTTCCTGGAATGCGACGCACTTCACCCCATTATGGAGATTTGAGCTTAGGTCTCTAAGACATCTGCAGAAAACAGTTTACCTTGGGAAAAAGGTATTTTTTCAATCCAAATCCAATCGGACCAGGGGGGGTCACGGGGGGTTCGTGGCACCCTGAAAAGGTGTGGATTTAGAAGACCCAAGACACAGTTTCTGTCAACTGTATGCTGCCTTCTTACCTCTAGTAAGTAGGCATTATTTTGGACAGTTATCAGAGGGCGTCTTTGCTTACAAACTGCACTGTGCAATGTTGTGTCCCTGGTTTATGTCTTAACATATAGGAAACAGCTGCTGCAGGGAGGAACTTCTTCACATGGTTGGAGGACTGAGTCTATCTTTGATTATCACTGAAGAAAAGGACTCTATTCATTCCATATACCATCATATCCTTTTATTGGACTCTAGATAATCATCACCACTTTTGGTTATATATTTTTGGTCACACAATTTATATGTTATCACTGTTTATTGATTATCTTTCACATGCGCCAGGTTTATTTCTATTTTTGTATTTCTAATTGTTTTTCGGGCATTATTTGAAATTTTACCCACATTAGATCACCAGGCTGCTTTTTGTGCACTGCACTTATTATCAGGTCTAGCGCTTGTTTTAGTACACTTGTTTTTTATTATAGGAGAGAATAGGTGTTGAGAAAATGGAGCAAGCGAGAGAATACAAGACGTTCAGGGAGTTTAGAGGCAAAAGGCAGGAGGGAGACAGGTCGATAGTTAGAAAGACGGGTAGGGTCAAGCTTGCTGTTTTTGAGTAATGGTATAACTGTTGCATGTTTGAAAGAGGATGGAAAGGTTCCAGAGCAGATGGAGGAGTTAAAAATGTGTGTGAGCGTAGGGATTATAGTAGGACCAAGAGGTTTTAGGAGATGGGAGGGAATGGGGTCAAGAGAGCAAGTGGTAGAGGGACAAGAGGCGATCAACAGTGAAACATCCTCCTCTGAGACAGTGGAAAAAGTGTCAAGGAAGGCAGGCGCAGAGTCAGGAAGAGGTGTAGGATGGGAGGAAGAAACAGAGGGGATGTTCTGCCGTATGGATTCCACCTTTTCCTTAAAATAGTCAGCAAAGTCCTGATGGAGGAAGGAGAGGCAGCTGAGGGTGGTTTGAGTAGAGTATCAAAGACAGAGAACAGGCGGCGTGGGTTAGACTTGTGCATGTTGATTAGTGAAGAAAAGTAGGCTTGTTTAGCTTGCGAGAGGGCAGAGTTGAAACAGGAAAGCATAAATTTGTATTGAAGGATGTCTGCAAGAGTTTGAGATCTCCCCCAGAGGCTTTCCGAGGAACGAGTGGAAGAACGCAGCATGCGCATGTGGGAATTTAGCCAGGGTCTAGGGTTAGAAGGGCGAGGGCGGCAGAGAGAATGTGGGGCATGTAGATCAAGAGAGGAGGACAAGGCAGAGTTGTAGTTCCTGACCAGATTGTCAGGGTCTGTAGCAGAGCTGAGAGAGGAGAGGGAGGAGCGTAAAGTGGACTCAAAGTCAGGTAAGTGAATAGAGTGCAGGTTTCTGCAGAACCGGGGGGTAGATGGAGGTGGAGAAGGGGAGAAGCGATATACAGAGAATGAGATGAGGTGATGGTCAGAGAGGGGGAAATGGAGAAATCGGAGAGAGAGAAGTTTTTAGTGAAAACCAGGTCTAAGTAGTGGCCATCCTTGTGGGTGCTGGCTGCAGTCCACTGTTGAAGGCCAAAAGAAGAGGTTAGAGAAAGAAAGCGGGAAGCCCAAGGGAGAGAGGGGTCATCAATGTGGCAATTGAAGTCCCCAAGGAGAAGAACAGGGGAGTCTGAGGAGAGAAAGAAAGAGAGCCAGGATTCAAAGGGAGAGAGAAAGGCAGAAAGGCAATGAGTAGAGGTAGGTAGGCAATAGATGACAGCTACATGGACAGGGAGAGGAGATAAGATCTGGACAGTGCGAGCCTCAAAGGAGGGAAAAGCAAGAGATGGAGAAATAGGAAGGTTTCGGTAACGGCAGAGAGAGGAGAGCAGGAGCCCCACGCCTCCACCCCTGCCATCAGTGCGTGGAGGGTGGGAGAAAGAAAGGCCACCATAAGAGAGGGCAGCTTCCAGAGCAGAGTCAGACTGAGTGAGTCATGTCTCAGTTATAGCAAATAGGAGCAGAGAGTGAGAGAAAAAAGTCATGTACAGAGAGGAACTTGTTAGAAAGGGAGCGAGCATTCCAAAGGGCACAGGAGAAAGGGAGAGAGGAGGGAGAGTGGCAGGGGATGGTTATGAGGTTGGAGGGGTTGATTCCAGAAGCAGAAGAGATTGCAATTGGCAGGCGAGGATGAGCGCATGTAGGAATAAGGCAGGGACCAGGATTGGGAGAGATATCCACAGAAGCAAGGAGGAAAAGCATGGATAGAAAGAGGATGTGTGAGGATAATTTATAGGGGTGTTTTTTAGTGCAGGGGATATAGCTGTATGGTGTCAGAGGATGCAGGTAAGAAATGAGTTCATGTGAACAGAGAAGTGGTGAAGGAAGGAGAGATGGAGATATATGAATAGAGTTAGAGACATACTGAGGCTGGTAAAATGAAGTGCATAATTTTAGAAGTGAAGTCACAGCAAATATAAATGGAAAAGGCAGCATCACAGCAGTAATGATGCAGTCTGGTAAAGATGATATCCTCCTTTCCAGCGTAGTTCAAATGCAGGAATCGGTGCCAGATGGGGGTGTCCACTTCTTCACAACTTCCTTTTAAACTTCAGTTGTGCAGTATTCCTGCCACTTATAATGGGCTGCAGGCAGATTAGCTGTTCTGACAGGGTTTATATGGGCCTAAAAAGTCACCTGACAGTTTGGTTCTGTCTGCCTAATTAGCACATCTGAGGCACATTCAAACAGATGGTTTTCTACACATGGTGTTCCCTGCCTAGGTGTCAAAGCTTAATTCAATTAAGAGTTGAAGCAGACAGGATTCAGATATGGGATATTACCTAAGATTGTTTCAGTTGCATATACTAAAATGGTGAACAAAAAATTGTGAACTAGCGCTAAAGTGTAAAACACAGTGTGATAGTATAATAATGACTTCTAATAAAGGTTGGCTGCCCGGTGATACTGCCAGTACTAACAGAATAACACAAAATAAAGAAAAACCTGGTGCCAAATTGTCAGTGGAATGTCCTGAACTCCTCAAGGGGGGATTCCGATGTCTCCCATGTGAAGCTTGAGACAGATTTTCCTGCAGTTGCTGGAGCCGACTGGCTTCTCTCTCTTCCTGCAGCTGAGGGGGGGAGAGCTTCCTCTTCCTCTCCAGCAGGCAGTGCAGGGAGAGAGAGAAGCCAGTTGGCTCCAGCAACTGCAGGAAGATCTGTCTCAAGCTTCACATGGGAGACATCGGAATCCCCCCTAACCCAGAAGACAGCCCCTGAGGAAGTAGAGTGACATCTACGAAACGCATAGGGCTAGTGGCATTGCCACTGTTGGACTGGCTTTGGACGTTTATGGTCATTTGACATTGGAGCCCAGCTTTCCCTTCAGCCTGCCAGCTGTCCCTTTAAGGCCACGGGTACTATCGCGCGCGGGCGCGCAGAGATTTCCAGTTTGCTCCGGAGGAGGAAGTGAGGCGTGTGTCTACACGCGGTGCAGAGCTGTGGACCCCGCACACCAGCCTCCACGGCCGGAGCTGTTCCGGCTACGATCGCAGGGACGGTCTGGAGCTCAAGCCGCAACGGAGCAGAGACATCACCCGGCAGGGAGACCATCTGTATTTAGGACTTGTTCCTACCAATGCGAGTTTAAGCCTTGCTGTCTGTAAGTAGGGCTCCAATTTTTGTGTCTCAGATGACCTGCGGTTCTTTGTATTTGCCAATGCCAGACTTGGCATAGTTCCTTTTAATAAATAGTTTTTTAATTGTCGCTAGGACTCTTAATTGTTTGTGTGTATTAGTGCCGTACTGCTCACCCTACAGTGTTGCGCTATGATTTTTGTTTGTTTGTGTTTTTCTCTTTGCATGGTCTGTCGAGCAAGTGTACGGATCCCTTGAGGAGTTCAGGACATTCCACTGACAATTTGGCGCCAGGTTTTTCTTTATTTTAAGTTGCATATACTAACATACACACAGCAAAGAGATGAAGCAGACAGGATTCAGATATGGGATATTACCTAAGATTGTTTCAGTTGCATATACTAACATACACACAGCAAAGAGTTGAAGCAGACAGGATTCAGATATGGGATATTACCTAAGATTGTTTCAGTTGCATATACAAACATACACACAGCAAAGAGTTGAAGCAGACAGATTCAGATATGGGATATTACCTAAGATTGTTTCTTAGATTTCTAAGATAGTTTCTAAGATAGTTAGACAGTAGTTATAGTCCAATATTGTGAAATACTCACTGCCTTTAATGCACTAATCCTGGTGATTTTTCTTTTCAGAGCTGCAGCACTAGAGGAAAGAGGGTGGGGGGGGAAATGTGCAAACATGTTGTTCTGTGTATGCGTTTCATTAAGGTTCCAATTAGACATACACGCACGCGCCTAAATGTGATGGCACGCATATGCGTTTCAATAAGGTTCCAATTAGACATACACGCATGCGCATAATATAAAAATAGAATGAAAAGATGAGCAAGTCTAGGAAAAGATGAAATTATTGAATAATAAATAATACATATATAATAAAATATATCCAATTTTATTTTTGGGTTTTCTTAACAGAGTTAATTACACATGCAAGTCTACTGTAATAATACTGCAAAATGCAAACAAATGCAACATCAATAAAAAAAAGTATTGAATATGAAAAGATAGCATATGAAAATACAAAAAGCTAGGTCCCCG
Source organism: Ascaphus truei (assembly GCF_040206685.1). NCBI lineage: Eukaryota > Metazoa > Chordata > Amphibia > Anura > Ascaphidae > Ascaphus > Ascaphus truei. Next base: position 60,470,221 of record NC_134483.1, read on the forward strand.
GCGCTAATGGGTTAAAGTCCACAATACCATGATCCAAGATACAGTCCTTGATGAAAAAGACAGTCCTGGCAATGGGTGGGTTAACCAATGCAATTTCAGAGTGGCTTTGATGGTCTTCAGAATGGCCCCAGATGTTCTCTGCAATGAATAAAAAAGAGACACACCAATTGCGCAGTATATAAAGAACCACAGCCCCAACTAAGATGGAAATAACCGTAACTTACAAGATAATTTCTTGTACATTCAGGGGAGAGAATCTGTGCTGTGTCGCGTTCCAACCTCAATATCCACGAACCCCACGTGGTTACAGTCGGATGGTTTCTCTTGTACTTGGTAGTGCCCTCAGGAATTCAGCATAAGCCCCCACAGCAAGCGTGTAGAGAAATAAATACAGCCTAGTGTAAAAACGTACTTACACTTTTATTACATAAAAACAAACATACTACCAATACTTACAATTTGTATTGGTAGCAAATGTGACCAACGGATGCCGTCCGCAACCTGCTACAGTCCGGCTGGAACAAGGAACCCACGCAGTCGTGCACCACTCGCCGATTGATGACGTCAGCAGCGCGGGTCAGTCTCAGGTGCCGGAAGGTACAGCAGTGGAGAGGCATACATGTGGGATACTAAGCTCCTCCTCCCTACGCGTTTCGTGACGCAATGTCACTTCCTCAGGGGCCACTCTGAAATTGCATTGGTTAACCCACCCATTGCCAGGACTGTCTTTTCCATTAAGGACCGTATCTTGGATCATGGTATTGTGGACTTTAACCCATTAGCGCCGGGGACCTAGCTTTTTGTTTTTTCATATGTTATGTTAGATTTGGAACTGTCTATTGTTTGCTGCCCCCTTGGCAGCTGTTTCACATATTTGTTATATCACGCACATTTTGTTTGATATTTATATCACATTAGCCTAATTGGATCAAGCGCTGATAGAGAGCGTTATTAGTTAGTTTGTGGTTTATGAAAAGAAGCAGCATACTGTATAAGGTTTTCTATAAAGCTCACAATTATTCTCTCCTAATCAATAAAAATTCACAAATGCACAAGCAACGTTTTAAAAAAGCGATATTAGAGGTCCATCGAAATTCCTCCTTTTGCCGCTTGATGTCAAAGTTTATTTTCTGGGGGAAAAAAAGATGCTATGATTTCCGGTATTGCGCATGCGTCAAGTTGCGTCATTGGGAATTAAAGCAGCAGTTCAAGCAATAAGTCTTGTTAAGTTTGTTCAAATTACAAAACTGAAATTATTTAAATTTGTCGAGATATGGGCATCTTATGTGCACCAGCAATTAGACCAAGGGTGGGCAATTCCAGTCCTCAAGGGCCACCAACAGGTCAGGATTTCAGGATATCCCTGCTTCAGCACCGGTGGCTCAATCAGTTGCTCAGTCTTTGTCTTTGTCTTTGTTTGAGCCACTGATTTAGCCACCTGTGCTGAAGCAAAAACCTGACCTGTTGGTGGCCCTTGAGGACTGGAACTGCCCACTGCGGAATTAGGGAGTTACTTATCTTTCCTTTTTGTCCCAAGGACTAGTTCTTCTGTTAGCAATAGTTCTTGATGACAATAGTTGTATGCTTTCATCGAAGATGTTAGTATTGTGCTGCCAAACTAAATCAACCCAAAATAGAAAAAATTGCCGGCGCTCATCTTATGTAAACTAAATTGTCATATGGATTGCATGTCATTGCTTATGTCGTATGGATTACATCTCAGCATTATATAAGCTAAACAGTGGATGATATCATGCATTGTGTATATTAATAACATAACTTCCTCAGGGAACTTCAAAATGTGCATAAAACAAATTAAGGAGCTTACTTATTTTCGAGTTAAAATCAAACTATTGAGATGCAAGTATGGACAGAACTGTTTAATCTATAGCACTGTAAAGGTGTGTTTGCAAAGCAATAAAGCACAATATGCATATCCACACCATTATTTTGCCCACAGTAATAATAAAACATATCATAGTATAAATAAAAACGAAAAGAAGACAAGCACAACCTTCTTAGAAAAAGGGCAAAATATGTATTAGGCCACAAGCCCCTATTCTTACTTACAAGTAAAGTAATTGAAGTGCAGCGTCAGAGGATAGCAAGGATTGGTAATGATATAGTCACCACAGAAAAGGACACTGTCCAATCCCAGTGAATGTCCGTGGAACACAACAGTACCGGAATCTTGTGGGGCACACTGTGATGTCCAGTTGTCCCTCCGTGGTGCTAGCTCGTCAGGGGCAGCCGGTTGGGATCCGCGTCTCAGGAATGCTGCAGCCGCCGGTGACAGCAGAGCTCCCCGTGCTCCAATCCTCCTGTGTACTTCCGGGTTCTCACACCCAACACTGTCGTCTAGTGCAGGGGTGCGCAATCTTTCCATGTTGTGCCCTTCTGCCTGCTTCACTCCCTGCTCGTAACCCCCTACCTTACCTTCTCTCCGACATCAAATGATGCTGCGGGGTCACGTGACATCATGTTGCCATGCCAACACGACGTCACATGACCCTGCGGAGTCATTTGACGCTGTGTTGTCATGGCATCGCCGAAGAGAAGGTAAGTGAAGTTGCAGAGATCTCACGCGGTCCGCCGGCATTAATTTAAATTCCTTGGGGGAAGAGCACGGGGCCTCTGCAACCGCCGTGACCCCCCTGAACAGTATTGCGCCCCCCAGTTTGCGCACCGCTGGTCTAGCGTCTTACATCGACAATGTCATTACTTGCCGCTTGCCAGAAAATATTTGCAAATCCTTGTCAGAGTCCTCTGAATGAATGTACAGCACCACCTAGTGAACCCTACGCATTTTGCTCATTCCAAAAGCTTCATCAGGGGATGGTGGCATTATCTCATCCTCATTCTTATATACCCTTACTAATAGTAGCAATTGTTCAGTTAACCTAACAAAACTTGAAAGTGCAATAGGGGAAACATAGTAGTTTCATACTTATACACATTAAGATAATATAAGAAAATCTATATGATTGTACTAAATAATACATCCTATCATAACATATCAGTATTTATTAAAACAACATATTTAGTTGAAAATAAAAATATTAATTAAAAATACTATAAAGTCAATCAATGATAACGATATATCATTACTTTGTAAATGATATGATTGGTTCTGTGTTTCACACTACTGTATATCACACAATAGCATGTAAGAACAACCAGTGGCATAGGCCGCATCTCTATGTAGCTATAGTCCAGAAAAGTGGAGCAAGGATGAGATTAATGGAAACAACCCTGAAAGAAGTAATTGAGCAGAATCGTGAATAGAACAGCTAAGAAGGTAAATGACACAATGGCCTAGAGTCATCAGAGTTTGGAAAGCAAAAATGCGTTATTACCGTGAAAAAAATGCGTTATTTTTATTGTGCAAGTCATCATTGTAGCATCGTTAAAAAATAACACTTTTTAAATGGATCTGTTAAAAATATCGAACAGCCGTCAAAAAATTAGGTAAAAACACAATTTATTGCCTTATCTGTCCAAGTCATCACATTCCCGATCTTGGTTGGGACCTGATTGACAGCACAAATAATGAAATTTACTTCAAGCTGGCATTAGGCTGGCGAAAGCCCAATCTTGCTTATTTATATAATGACCAATACAATGTCCATTGTATACATACACAGTAGACAAGATAACCTAACCCAACCTGGAATAGGAGAGAAAAAAATACATACAACCCATTACAGTACATATTCAGTCCTTACTAGTTCAAGTGATCAGATAGTCATGGTTTCCATGATTAGCTGACCACTAAGGGCTACAAAGGGGTTACTATTAACATTAAACTACAGTACATACCCACCTTGGCTACCTTAGTGGCTACCTCCACAGTATCCTAGATGGCCACATTGGCAAGCAATCAATGGGAACCTGTAATAAAAAATTGTTACTGAAGGCTGTCCTCATCTTCAGGGTGGAAGCCCCCCAGAACTAATTCACAAAAGCTCCTTGGCCACCCTCCCCCCCAAATAATAACCATAAAATTTAATCCAAGGTTTGATGGCCCTGTAACAGGGGATTTATCCCTGTTCAGGTAATGTGCCTCTAATCCAGCAGTGTGGTGGTTAACTGCTCTTAGTCAATTAACAAAACACCACCTGCCTGATTAGATGGCTTAGAAAGCCTGTCTTTTGAAACAGGAAGTGAGAACTCTTTAGCTGACACCTGGGCTGAACTGAGAGACACACTTGTCTTGAGCTCTGCCAAAAAGATAGCAGAGCTGCTTTCAAGACACAGGGAAAACTTATAAACCTGTATGCTGACCAACCCTGGAGACAAGGGAGCTGAAGCAGGGACAGTGAAGATTTTCACTCGAAACCACAAGGAACAGATAAGACTTTCATTCTTAAAAGACTGCTTATATCTGCTTATTGCATGCTATGTGTTTGAGGTTGGGAGAATTGCTTAACTAACAGAGATGTGAATTAATTGCATAGGAGTTCACTAGAAATACTCCCAGGTGGATAGAAGCTTTGTTCCCCCCCCTGTGTTTGGATATTTTCCTGATGAAAAGGAAAAGGCACAATAAAGCCTTATTATAATTTCACATTATAAACGACTCCAAGTGTGCACCACTGTGAACGTCCGTCTACAGGCCCCAACCCCCTCCCCCTACAAATAATGAAAGTCTGAAGGGCTGAAAAAAAGCCATAAAAATAAATCTATGCCCAATGGCCAGCAGCTGTATCGGCCGTATTTGTAAAAGATTACGGAGCCGTTGTCGTTGGCTCTTCTGTATTCCACGCAGTATTAATTTTGCATTCCCGCTTTCATGCCGCATTCACGCCGCCCAGCTGATCCGCGTTTGGTCTGGTTAATTTAATGGTTTCGGATTTAATTGGGTGCAATTATTCGCGTATCTGTCAGGTGGCAGAAATTCATGAATTGTAATGAATTGTAATGTGTACAGTACTTGCGCTACTGTGTCGACTTGCAGGTGTTTTAAAAAACAGATAAAAACCATGTCTGCCACAGTGGTCCATTATGAATTGACCTTGAAGAAGTTACAGTATTTTTTTAGGCGTTTCGTAATAAAAACTGTTAAAAACTCAATGCTCTGTGTCTTTTTTTAACATTCTTTCTCCTGCACCATTGCAGACTGGACACAATGAGTACACCACTGTATAAAAGACCTGACTGTATATATGCATTTTTAATTTGTTCTGCAATTAATGCTGCAGCAGATAACATGGCGACTGTTACCGAAATTTATGAATATTTCACTTTGAACTATGATTTTTATAAATTTTCCCCTGACGCTAGTGTGTGATAAAAAAAAAAGTTAAGTATTGATCCGTGTTTTGACCGTATCCGTATTGACCCTGCATGCGGAAATAGAAGAAGTTTTTGGTGTGTTATACCAGATTTTTCCATTGTGTTTGAGCATGGAAACTTAAAAAGGAGAAAGTCCGGGTTCATATAAAATTCGTCAATCCCAATCCAGCAATGCAACAGCGCCAGCGCCTGCACCGGCACCTGCACCGACTGGCTTACAATAACGGTCCGACCATCAGTGAAAACCTGGTGAACGCCAATCCTTGCTATCTGTCCCTGCCAGGATACCTGCAAAACTTCCAGCAAGCTTGCATGTACCAAAAAGATTTCCAGCTTCATCAGCTGTCAACTAAAGGTGTAGCAGGCCTGCTGTCACCTGTCAACTACGTGTATAATGAAGGCTACGGGACTGACAGTGGCTCATCAGCACACGTTTGGTAAAGTCTATAATGAGGGTAAATATAATTTATTACAGTAACTACCTGTATTACACTATACAGTTCAAGCTGCCGTATTTAAAAAAAATATTCTTTTTTTTAAATACTGTACTGTACGTACAGTATGTGCATCAATACATTATGCACACAGACAAGTGATTAGTTACAGTAAGCTGCAGATCAGTCCGTTCTCCTGTAATCAATCGCTTTGCCCAGTGTTATTTAATTCTTGCACAATTATTGAAAATGTAGTCCTGCAATATGATTGACTGAGCAGTTACTACAGTAGATACAATTGGTGGACAGCTAGGGAGAGGGCGGGCTCAAGAGCCTATCAGAAGTTTTTTGAACTGCTGCTTTAATTCCCAATGACTCGACTTGACGCATGCGCAATACCGGAAATAATAACATCATGTTATTTTTCCCCAGAAAAGAAACTTTGACATCAAGCGGAAAAAGGCAAAAGGAGGGATTTCGATGAACCTACAGTATAATATCGCTGTTTTGAAATGTTGCTTGCGCATTGTGAATCTGATTTAAAAATCCAAGTACTGTAGGTAACAATTTAGTGACAGTGCAATTTTTATTGATTAGGATAGAATAATTGTGAGCTTTATAGAAAACCTTAAACAGTATGCTGCTGTTTTCATATTCAATACTTTTTTTTACATTGTACTGTAATCATCACTACTGTTTGACATTGCATTTTCCAGTATAATTACAATACACTTGCATGTTTAATTAACTCTTTTAAGAAACCCCAAAAATAAAAATGTATATCTTTTATTCTATATGTATTATTCAATACTTTCAACTTTTGCTAGGTTTTCTCTTGTTTTCATACTGATTTTATTTAATGCGCATGCGTGTATGTCTCATTGGAGCCTTGTGGAAACGTATATGCGTGTCATCACATTTAGGCGCATGCGTGTATGTCTCATTGGTACCTTGTTGAAACGCATATGCGTCATCACATTTAAGCGCATGCGTGTATTTATTTATTTTTTTAAAAGCAAAGCAATTCATCTGTGATAAGAGCCTCTTGGAGAATCCACCACACATTCAAAGTGAATTTCCAGTTGAAAAAAAACAAAAAAAAACAGACATCCCTTTTTGAAGGACTAATTTAAATTAACCATTATACGAATCATGTTTTTGAAAAGTTAACAATTTTTGACATTCTTACAATCACTTTCTTTGTAATTGTTCTATAATGCATATATATATATATATAATATATAATGCTGTACAGTATATTACTGTAATTTTTCTTTGGGGTGGGGGTGTTTCAATGATTCTCGTGAATTTAAAGATGTCATTTTTTAATTTCATCTGGATAATCTGTGAATAATGAAAAATACAAATAATCATGATTAATACAAATGTACTATCTTTATCTTCTTCGTAATGGCTGCATTGCATTTTTTGTTTCTTAGTTCTTCTGTCAGTTTTAATTTAAGGGCCGGTGGTATGTAACTGTAGCACCTCCCCCCCCCAGACAGAGCCATTCATGAAAATATATTGAGACTTTGTTGCGCCGTGTTGTCCGTCCCCCCTCGTACCCGCTCACGCATGCGCACGTGCGATCACAGACATTCCTTTGTTTTTTTTTACTTTCTCGACATGGGATGAGTAGCACCTTCCCCCACCACTTCAGACACTAAGCTTTACAAACAAACCTACGTGAATAGAAATGCTTATCCACACCTTCCCCAAAGCAATTCATCTGTGATAAGCCCTTCTTGGAGAATTCACCACACATTCAAAGTGAATTTCAAGTTTAAAAAGCAAAAAAAAACAGACATCCCTTTTAGAAGAGAGAAAAAGAGATGGAGACCGCACAGCCTAATGTGATGCCAAACCACACATAGGGCCTCATGCAGTAAGCCCCGATACAAAATTTTCGGCACGAATAGCGAAAAGGCTTTTTTTGGGCGATTTGCCCTCGCAGTATTCAGTAAGGGCCGAATCCTTCCGATCCCTGCTGAAGCACTGCGAAAGCAAAGCTGCCGATGAGCTGTGGCGATACAGCCTGGCTCCCAATAAGGCTCCCGATAAGCCTTTGGTGCCGATAGATGTTTGCAGCTGAGAGAGACAAGCCGCTCTCTCAGCGCAAACATCGGCACCAAAAAAAGTATTTAAAAACAACTTTTACTCATAGTGTACATGTGCAGGGGGTCTTCGGAGCTGAACCGCGTTGGTTTGAGGTCCGGGGACCCCCTGCCCCCCGAGATACAGGCCCCTTTATGAGGTGCCGGTATCCCTCGGCGTTTAAAGGTCCAGATCACGTGACCGCGACCTGTAAACAAACCAGAGGGATACCGGCACCCCATAAAGGGGCCTGTATCTCGGGGGGCAGGGGGTCCCCGGACCTCAAACCAACGCGGTTCTGCTCCGGAGACCCTCTGCACATGTACAGTATAAATAAAACACACACACATCAATAAAGACTCGTTCCTTACCTTGGCGGCTATGTGCAACGGTAATGAAGCAGCATGAATGTCTTTTTAATTATACTGTACAGTGAGCAGGGGGTCCCCTGAGCTGAACCGCATTGCTTTGTGGAGCAGGGACCCCCTGCTTCCCGAGTTACAGGCCCCGGTATGTGTCATCGGGTGGCAGCGTCGCCTCCATGTTTATAGCGTGCCCGCAATAAACATGGCGTCCACACTGTAACCGATGGCCCAAACCGGGGCCTGTAACTCGGGAGGCAGGGGGTCTCTGAGCCACAAATAAATGCGCTTCAGCTCAGGGGCCCTCCTGCTTCCGCACAATATTATTAAAATACATTAATGCTGCTTCATTACCATAGCGGATAGCCGCTAAGGCAATGAAGGGGTTAACGCATAGTAGCATGTTTATTGGGGACAAATGCCCCCAATAAACATAGCAGCAATACACAACATACAGTATAGTAATGGGCAGAATGACTATTATCCACAAATGGATAATAGTGCAGTTGTCCATTTACAATACATACACAACAATAAAGACTTTAAATACATATAGCACTCACCCATGTTCCACTGCCACGATGAAGGCCATCCTCATCTTCATCCTGCCCATGCCCCATCCGCTTCTGCAAAACAAACACAAGAATTACAACATCCAAATTAATGTCCCCTAACCCCTTAATCACCATAGCGGTTATTAACCGCTACAGTTATTAAGGGGTTAAGCCACCATCACCCACATATCCTCCCCCACAAAGCCCCCCAACCACCCTCACCCAATACCCACAGGGGAGTCCTACCAAATACCCTTGTGCCTAATACCCCCTCCTCCAGCACATACAGTACAATAATGAGCCAAATAAATATTATCCACATAGGTATAATACATTATTTGGCCATTATTAAACACATTCAATACCGTGAAAATGTAAAGAAAATTGTACTAACCTCATCAATAAGAAGTCTCCGTCGCCAGCATCATCCTTGGGGTCCGTTGCCAACATTATAAATAGCCACATTTCAATATCATTAACATAACACTGAACCCCTTAATCACCTTATCGGGTACTAACCTGAAAGGTAATTAAGGGGTGAAGCCATCCTGCAATGCCTACAACAGTTATGCATAACATCCTCAGTGAAATAAATACCCATTGCCTAACCAAATTCCATTTAATCATTCAATCTGTAGGCTCACATGCCTCATAAAACATTGCATTTACAGTGTATACATGTAGCATAACATGTAAACTGCATGTACACGCTGCAAATCAATGTTAACAATACAATAATCCCACTCAAATCGCCATACATCACAAGAAGTATATTATTTAATCCAATAAACTCACCATCAATGAATTAACACACATCAATTACATCCCATAACAATTAAAATACCATCCATACCAATTGCACAATGAACTAAAGCTATCCTAACAGAGAACCACTTCAAAACATAGACAAAAGTACACCAACAATTACAATATACTAAAGCAAGGCTTTCCATAACCTACTGTACGGCCTAGAAGCCCAAAACTTACATCTGTCTAAAAATAAAATACATTTAGCACACATCAATGCATAGCCACAATGATTTACAATACAGAATAAGAAGCTTTAACAACACTATCATTTCTTACCCTGTATATATATCTGTACACATACATACAGACATACATACAGTGGGAAGAAATGATATGCATTATAAAAAATGAAAACATGAAAAAGCAACACAAAAAACAGTTACATTAAGAACATTTCTTTATTAAACTTACCATTACTTGCCCCCACCGACTCCCGTTGATCAGCTTACTCACGAACCAATCCACGACACCATCCACGACACCATCCAGGAACAAATCCACGAACCAAACCAGGAACCAATCCAAGAACAAGTGCAGGAACCAATCCAGGAAGCAAGCCACGAAGAAATCCACGAAACAATCCACGACACGATCCAGGAACAGGAACCCATAAAAGAAAAAAACATAACAAATTAAACATTAAAATAATAAAACATGACAATCAAGGGTTGTACTAGTTTTATTCTTAGTGAATCTGTATTAAAATACCTTGTTCCGGGGTCTTCTTGACGTCCGGTGCCACGCCCTGGTCTTCAATCTTCAGGAGGAGGTCCTTCCTCCTCGGCGTCTGGCTTCAAAATGAGACGACATAGGCTTTTATAGGCCTATGACGTCACATTTGTCGTCATATGGTTCCCACGGCCCTGATTGGGCCGTGAAAACCATGTGTTTTGGCCGATGTGAAAAAATTTGATGACGTCACTTAAAGGCAATGCCAGCACAGCCAATCAGAATGGCTTTGCTGCAATTGCCTTTAAGAAAACGTCATGAAATGACACATGGCCGGACTCACATGGTAAGCCAGCCAATCAGAGCGTGGGAACTCCATCCCTACTCTGATTGGTTCTGATTGGTTCTGAGGGTAGCCGCTAAGGTAATGAAGTGGCTTTTAAATGCCTTTTTCCTGCCTCGGATGCATGCCGGGGGGCTCCGGTGCGGGTATCAGCTCCGGAGACCCCCGGCATCAATCACAGGCAGGAAAAAGGGCTGATTTTTCCTAAGTGTCGCCCTTGCCGATGCTTCTCCTTCAGCAAGTTGCCAACTTTAGTTGGCGGGCTGGATTGGCCATAAAATCTCCAATCTGGCCTGCCGATCAGCACCGAAAAGCTGATCGGGGCTTACTGAATTCAGGCGGGAAAAAAAAGTCCCGATAAGTGGCTTATCGGCAGCCGGGTGGCGAATTTTTTTTTTTCGGAAGAAAAGTTGCCGGTAATTCCCACTTATCGGGGCTTACTGAATCAGGAGGGCAAAAAACGGCTATAAAATGCCGAAAAAGCCTTATCGGGGCTTACTGCATGAGGCCCATAGTGTGATGGGAGGGGTGCTAGGGACTAGGGGGAAATGATCACATAAAGAGAAAAGGAAAACAAAAAAGTTAAAACCTATTAGATGCGAAAGATACTACCCACCTGTAGATCACTATCACGTCACTAGATGCAGTGACGTATATATACAGTACCATATACAGTGACTCACAATATCCCTCTTCAGGGTAAGGTATTTAAAAGTGTACAACATTTTGACCTGTGGTATTTACCAGTGTCTGCCCTTATCCTATAGTAGACAGGAACACTAATCAGTGCCATTTACACGTGGCATTCATATTTCTGTACCATTTACATTTGGCACAGGATGGGTAGTATCTTTCGCATCTAAAAGGTTTTAACTTTTATGTTTTCCTTTTTACATTAAACAATTTATTATTTAATTTCATTGGAGGAAGACTGCTTTTTCACAGGGATCCTTTCCCTTTATGTGTTTATATCCCTTTTAGAAGGACTTATTTAAATTAACCATAATACGAATCATGTTTTTTAAAAGTGAACAATTTTTTTATTTCATCTGGAAAATCTGTGAAGAATGAAAAATACAAATAATCATGAATAATACAAATGTACAATCTTTATCTTCTACGTAATGGCTGCATTGCATTCTGTCTGTACAGTAGTTTTTAGTTCTTTTGTCATTGAGAGAGGAAGGGGTGGGGGTTGTGCAAATTAAAGACTGCTACAATATACAGTATACACAGTCCAATACATTTACACATGCCCCCACCCCTTCGTTTTTTTAGTGCAGCAGCCAGCTCAGAAAAGAAAAAATGAGTGCATTAAAAGGGCATTTACTGTAAGGCATTGCTTATACTGTACAGTGTATCACTATATTGGAGCACAGTGTCTTACCTGGCAGTATTGGGGTGGGGGGGGGGGGGGGGGATTTCCTGCAGTTTATCTTCACCCACCTCCAGACATGCACATGCAAAACAGAAAAATAAATAAATGATTATACATGCACACCAAGCATTAAAAACATGAAACAATGAAACAATTTAAAACAATCAACTTTTTGTTTGAGTAAAAACATTTTTCTATAACTTTTGAACTACTGTACAGCACAGTGCAATCAAACAGCAAAGTCATTCCCAAACAGGCTGGCCTTCCAGGGACACGCCCTTATATGCCTCAAAAGGCCATTGATGGTGTCTCTCACGGTTCTCATAACATGATCGCAAACAGTAAAATAACGCTGCACTTCCTCCAAAATGGTTTTCCTTAAATTTTCCGGCAGAGCCTTCTTGATTTTATTCCCTTCATAATTGACGTTGTGGGTCCACCCGCTGTACATTTGAACAAGGTTCCAATGAGCCATACACGCATGCGCATTAAATAAAAACAGTATGAAAACAAGAGAAAGCCTTGCAAAAGTATTGATTAATAAATAATACATATAGAAATGTGATGACACGCATATACATTTCAACAAGGTTCCAATTAGACATACTGTACACGTATGAGCGGAAAAAATATTTTACATTCGAAAGAAAGTATTACTTCTTTTCCCTTTATTATCCTGTATACAGTATAGGTATGTCTCCTCATATTTTTAATCTGTGTATGGCTAAGGAGCCGCAGACTATAAAGTATGAACTCGTAACGTTAATCTCTGCTTCAAATATAAATCTTCAAATTATAATTACTGTACACACACACAGACTTGCAGAACTGTACGGCTGTACTGTGTAGGTTGAATTGCTATTAGATTTTTAAGACAACAGCTCGCGATCGCCAACTTGAGTTTCTAGACAGTATTGCAGACAACGCTAAAATGCAATTTTCTGCACCAGATACAAACCCGAGTCAATGGTGGTACGATTGAAAACATAACACGCCATGACAGGGGTATTCCAAATGGTACACCTTGCGCAGTTTTAAAATTACGGCCGCTGCAGCTGTATTTCTAATCAATGGACATTCGTGGCCTGTTACGTAAGACCCTCAATTTGATGCAAAGCCATTGATCCTCTGTTGCTGCTGTTGCTTGAAAAGTCTTCTTCAGTAAGTATTTCTGGTCTTCTTTTTTCTTTTGTTCTTTAAAGATGTCTTCAATCATCTTCTTTAATTTTCGCCACTGGATGGGGTCTCTACACTGACTTCTGGTATTCTGTGAGTCCCCAGGCCTTTTATATTGGCCTGGGGCGTTACAGAAAACAGGTCGGTTGGTTGATGTACCATGTGATTCCCACTTTTTTGTTATCACATCCTTGATTTGACAACCTTGGCTGTCAAAATCTATGATGTCATTTTAAAGGGAGATAAACCCATGGAAAATCAACCAATCAGATGGCTAGACTTCCCATGTGCTTAAATACCTTTAAGATGACATCATAGATTTTGCCAGCCAATGATTTCAGTACAAGATGCTTATTTTATGCTCTATTTGATCAAATTGTGATCATCCATTGTATAGTGCGAATCAGTAGATGTATTGATCTTGTATACTTAATTTGTGTACAAATCAGTTAGTTCAATAGTAATTAATATTATTAATTATAGCAGAATGTATATTTCATTTTGACTAAGACTATATTTTCTGTTATCCTTTGCATTCCCCTAATCTAATAAAGCCTCGACAACTGACAGATCACTGCAGGAGGCAAGAAATATTTACTTGGCTGCTATTTTTTTCTCCATCACTACTTATTCATCTGCATTATTTTAACACTGTTTTGGATTTTTGAAAGGTGGGGGAAGCTTGAATCCTGAAAGAATTAAAGATTAATGTTAGCACACTTTGAAAGTCATCCAGTGCAATACCACAAATGTTATTCCAACTGAATAATAACTAACAGCTTCTCGTTCTTTTTTCATTTAACATTCTACAGGTTAGGTTTGAAGAACCGCATATGTTATATGAATTCATCATCTTTAGAGACTTCTTTTCATAATTTAAGTCTACAATGTAATCACCATACATATCTGTTTAATGTTGTTAACGTGATAATGTTTCTGTAATAGTTTAGCAATTTGCAAATTATGCTTAACAGATGCATATACGTGCGATTTGGTGTATCACTTAACTAACTTATTATAGATATAGGGACATTGAAATGCATTTATTTTAGTATTTATTTCAGACATAACTAGTAGTTATGTTGATTTAAAATGTCTGCAGTCAAAATTCTTCATTTATACACAGGGCAAAATAGCATTTTTTAGTATAAATAATCTGGGATAACTTTTCTTACTAATTTGGAGAATTTGGCAACATTGTCTTCATAAATCTTGTGCACTAAAAGACATTGATTAAAGGAATTTTTATACTGTACTCCATCTGTGCCCCATCCAAATAGTGAACCTTGGCATTTTACATTCAATACTGAAAACGTAACAGTTCACACTTACAGTAGTTTGTGCTAATGACACTGATGAGAACGGTTCTAGCATACACCAAACCACTGGCATGGTTTCATGAATGAGATCTCCCAATCAACATCCTGTGCTATATATATTATCCCTGCAACTTTCTTTACCATGTAGATCTGCAAATCTTCCATGAAACAATAGAAATATAGATTTTTCCAAAATCTTAGTTGTTTTTGCAGTTGTAATTCATGGGATGCACAGCTTCACACTAACAAAGGGATGCATAGTACAGTAGAACTAAAAGGCCACCTATTGCATGCATACTGTAGAGTTATATTTACTAAGTGATGCTACACCATAAGATATATTCTGGAGCTGGAAGAAACCTTACATCACATTTAGTTAAATAGGCCAGAAGATGTTGTATGATATAGCAGTGCTTACTAAATATTGGACGTTGAAGATATACAGAGACGAGAAAATAAAAATTGTGAACCATTGAGGATTTTCACATATTTCACACATTTTAAACCTAAAATGTTATTAGATCTTAATCTAAGTCCTAATAATAGATAAAGACAAAGATCACCTGATGAAACACATTACACAAAAACATGATACTTTTTCAACATTTATTTATCCAGAAATGATTAAACATTCAATATCCATGTGTGAAAAAGTATGTGAACCTTAAGATTCAATACCCCTTGAGCAGCAATAACTTCAACTAAGCGTTCCCTGTAACTTCTGGTCAGTCTCTCACATTGGTTTTGAGGAATTTTGGCTCATTCCTCCTTACAGAACTACTTTAACTCAGTGACATTTGAGGGTGTCCTTGCATGGACAGCTCACTTCAGATTCTGCCACAATGTTTCGATGGGGTTTAGGTCCAGACTTTTACTAGACCATTCTAAAACGTGGAATTTCTTCTTCTGCAGACATTCTTTTGTAGATCAACTTATATGCTATTTTTAGAGAGCAGTGGTTCCTTCTAGCTTCAACCTTCCATGAACAACATTCTTGTTCAGTGTTTTTCTGATAGTTGAGTCATGAATACTCATATTAAACAAGGTGCGACTGACCTTTAGATCCTTGGATGTTACACTGGGGTTCTTTGTGACTTCCTGGATGATTTGCCGGTTCGTTCTTGAAGAGATTTTGGTAGGACGACTGCTCCTGGGTAGTGTGACTCAACTTTCTCCAATTGGTGGAGCCCCAAATCCTTAGAAATGGGTTTGTAACCCTTTCTAGACTGATGAGCATCAATAACTGCTTTTCTGAGGTTCTCAGTGATTTCTTTTGATCATGGCATGACATGTTTCCATACCCCTGTATGGTGAAAACCAAACTCACAAAGTTTCCGATCTTTATATATGGTGGGACCTTCCATACTCACACCTGAAGATCTACCTAATTATTTAAACACCTGATTCTAATTATTTCCTTTAATTTAGCTGATAAAACCAGGGTTTCACTTACTTTTTCACATACCCTGACTCTTAATTACTCATTGTTTGTCTAATTCCTACATCATTTTGTTTCAAAAGACATGGAACTGGTTAATATAAACCCTACTGGACATTTAAGAAAAGACTGGTTTTGATTCAAGAAGGTGATCATGGAAAAACGATGGAATTTCTGTAATTATCATTGCGATTCACAAACTTTTTCTCACCACTGTATATGAAGCTGTGCTCTGCCATAAATCACCTTGCGGTCCCAGAAGACACCTTACAGCTCATTCACTTGAATGGGCCTTAAGTTGTCCACCGGCATCAGAAGGTTTCTTATAGAATAGGATATGTAGAAGGAAAGGAGCATAGCATTCGCATCAGTGGATCAAAAATAGATAGGGCAACTCCAGATGTATTTAAAGAGTTGCCCTATCTATTTTTGATCCACTGATGCAGATGCTGTGCTCCTTTCCTTCTACATATCCTGATCTCTACCATTGGGGATTTCAACTTCAATTGGCTTGACCCTAAAAACCACAAAATCCAGATACAACTCAAGTCACTTAACCTATCGCAACTCATTTCCCAACCCACATGGATAAACCTGAAATCGCATAACCATTCCTTGCTAGACTGGATTCTCTCCTCAAACCCCAGCAGAATCCAATCCTCT
This sequence comes from Ascaphus truei, assembly GCF_040206685.1. Lineage (NCBI taxonomy): Eukaryota > Metazoa > Chordata > Amphibia > Anura > Ascaphidae > Ascaphus > Ascaphus truei. The sequence goes on from NC_134483.1 coordinate 60,486,756, forward strand.
GGCATCCTTCCTGATATTTTCAGTGACCATGCAATAGTGTACTGTGTAAGGAAAATTAAACCGCCCCATTCAAGCCCTAAAGTTCTCCTCACTAGAACATTTAAAAACTTTAACCCACAACAGTTTCTGTATGACCTTACCAACTGCCCATGGACAGAATCGATTTAATTCCCGACCCCGATTCTGCGCTCGACTATTTCCAATCCGAGTTCTTAAAACTCTGCGATACCCATGCTCCACTACGCAAAATAAGGGTACGGGGGGCCCACCTCCCATGGGTTACACCTGACCTTATAGCACTCTACCAGTTCAGGGATGCCTTGTGGAAAAGCTACAAAGTAACTGCCACCACCAAGGGTCTCAATCACTATAGATGCACGCGGAACATGTGCACAAGGCAAACAAGGCACGCAAAAGCACAATATTACTCTGACAATCTCCACCAGAATACATCAAACCCAGCTAACTTCTGGAAGGTTATCAACAATATATTCCAGCCTCCTAACCATCAACAACCAAGTAATATCACTAAGGGGGATATTACTCTGACAAACCCCAATGACATTGCAAATGCATTCAATGATTACTTTGTGGGGTGTGCCACTAACTTATTAGCGAAACGCAGCCCAAACCACAAACCTGAATCTCATTCTGGGAGTACACATATACACCCACCCCGTCTCAACACTGCCCACAATTTTCAATTTGGCCCAGTATCTGAAGAGGAGATTATACAAGCGCTCCTCAAACTAAAACTAAGCAGCCAATGTGGACCCGACTTACTACAATCTAGGTTCTTACGACTTGGTGCCCCAGCCATTGCCAAACCAATTGCGTCCATAGTCAACTCTATCCTGTCGGCAGGCCATATCCCTAAGACCTGGAAAGCTGCCAGAGTTGTCCCAATCTTCAAAAGTGGGGACAAAAACACTGTCTCAAACTACAGGCCAATCTCACTTCTCCCAATTCTTTCCAAAGTCATGGAAAAATGTGTCCACTCCCAATTAAGCGATTTCTATACCAAGACAAATTTCCCTAGCCAATTCCAATCTGGCTTTCATCCCAAACACTCCACCGTAACTACCCTGCTAAAAGTTTGCAATGGAATCCAGTGTGGAATGGAACAGGGGACAACTCACTGGTGCAGTATTCCTAGATTTTGCAAAGGCTTTTGACACAGTTGATCATGCTATCCTGCTTAACAAACTCCAGAGCTCTGGAATAGGGAAGCATGCTTTAAACTGGTTTCAGTCCTACCTATCAGGAAGATCCCAACATGTGTCCATCTCAGGCTCTAACTCCAACCCCTTGGATATCACCTGTGGTGTCCTGCAAGGCTCTGTTCTGGGGCCCCTACTCTTCTCAGTGTTCATTAATGATCTTCCCACAGCTTGTAAGGAAGCCTCAATACACATGTATGCAGATGATACAATCCTATATGCACACAGCCATAGCCTCTCTAACCTTCAACACATACTTCAGTCTGACTTTTTGAGACTCGAAAACTGGATTTCCCAAAACAAACTGTTTTTAAACACGGACAAGACTGTAACAATGGTATTTGGGACCAAGACTAAATTTGTAAAGCTTCCAGTGACTGAGCTCCTGATTAGAACCAACGCTAACACCACCCTAACACCTGTCACTAGTTTTAAATACCTGGGCTTATGGTTCGACTCCCACTTAACATTCGGGATGCACATTGATACCCTGACAACCAAGACCTATGCCAAACTAGGGGTACTTTACAGGAACAAATCCTCCCTAAGTCTCCTGGTCAGAAAGCGTATCGCACAGCAGATGCTAATGCCAATTATTGACTATGGAGACATAGTATATGGCTCAGCACCTCAAACCCACCTTGGCAAACTTGACACCCTCTACAATTCAATTTGTCGTTTTGTTCTCCAATGCAACTACAACACACATCACTGCGAAATGCTCAAAGAACTAGATTGGTCAACACTAGAGTCTAGGCGCAAAGTTCTCCTTTCCTGTCTTGCCTTTAAATTCTTCATTGGCAAGCTACCCAGCTACCTGAACAAGCTCCTCACCCCTACCACATGCAGCACTTATCACCTGAGATCAGACTCCAAAAGACTGTTCATGGTCCCAAGGCTCAACAAAGTATCCGGACGTTCCTCCTTCTCCTACCGTGCACCCCAAAACGGGAACAACCTACCAGAGACTCTCACATCCACCACCAGTTTAAGTTCTTTCAAATCTAAGGCTGTCTCACACTTTAACCTGGTCTGTAACTGTTTCATACGCTCATAATATATATTTTCTTTAACTGTGCACGCAATGTCTTGTATATAATGTATACCCTGTTCATTTATGTAACTGTATTTGTAACCATGTACTATTTGTTTTACTCTGTGCCCAGGACATACTTGAAAACGAGAGGTAACACTCAATGTATTACTTCCTGGTAAAATATTTTATAAATAAATAAATAAAATTGAGGATTGCACGCTGCAGAGTTTTTCCCTGTCTGGATTTCACTGTAATGTAAAGGGCAACAGCCCCTCTGTATTTACCTTTTCAGTATCTGCTGTTTTATTGTTCTAAACCCTATGGGTAGGTAATCACTTACCAGGTGACCAATCTCTGTGGTAGCCAGGTGGGCACCACTAGGTCCTTTAATCTCCCTTGGGTGATCTCTGTTATTATTGTAATGCGTAGCTCACCACAAACGAAGCGTGAACGCGGTGCTGAGGTAGGGAATTGAGAAACGCCAACCCACAGCCACGCGGGCACGCCTGGATGTAGATTGGTCGTGCAAGCCGGATCAGGGTTATAGAGTCGTATATATACTTGCAAGGTCAGGATTTGAGAATAGCGGATCGTTGGGGTACTTTGCCAAGGTCAGGATTGTAGAAGAGCGGATCGTCGGAGTACTTTGCCAAGGTCAGGAGCGGAGAGAAGCGGAGTCCAAGAAACTAGCAGGGTTCGGGCAACAAAGGGTTAATCAGGCAGACAAGGCAAGACAAGGTATCAGGAACAGAATGCAGCAAGGCACGGCGTCACACTGACTATGCCCAGCAAAGGTAAGCTGAAAGTGCCGGGTATATAAAGGAGGAGGCTCCAATAGCAAGCAGGGGTGGAACCAGGAAGTGAATCGTCATAGGCTGCTGGTGCACACGTGTCCAATGATGCAGCCGATCAGATAGGAGGTTGCTTGCAGCCCGCACGTGTCACAGGGTTCAGAGGGCGGGACTTGGAGTGTGTGATACTCCCACGCCGGTTCCGTGAGACGTCAGAGCGGGGGCAGAGCCTGGAGCGCGCGTCACTGCCATGCTGGTCTTGTTTAACAACAGAGCGGGGACAGAGCCTACCGTGCGCGTCAGCGGGGAGACTAGAAGAGCACCCACAACGTACAGCCAGGTGAGGGATGGGATTAGAGGCCGCAGAGGGCGGAACAAGACCGGAGGGCTGCGCAAACCCGTCACAGAACCGGAGGGCTGCGCTGTTTGAGTGTCTGTGACTGAAGGGCCAGTAAGATGAGGAGATGGTCCCTGAACAGTGAATCCTCACAGTACCCCCCCCTCTAGGAGCGACCTCCGGGCGACTCCATGAAGGCTTATCCGGAAATTTGGAATGGAAGTTATGGATCATACTGGAAGCATGAACGTGATGACTAGGAACCCAGGATCTTTCCTTTGGGCCGTAACCCTTCCAGTGTACCAAATACTGTAATGAGCTTCTTGAGAACTTCGAGTCCAGAATGGATTGTATTTCATACTCAGGTTGGCGTTGTACCATATGAGACAAAGTGGGAGGCGAATGAACCGAATGAGTATTCTGGACCACTGGCTTAAGCAACGAGACGTGAAAAACGGATGGAATCCGCATAGAAGGAGGTAACGCGAGACAATACGCCACGGGATTAATCCTTTCTGAGATAGAAAAAGAACCGAGAAATCTGGGTGCAAACTTCATAGATGGTACCTTCAGCCTGATGTTCTTGGATGAGAGCCAAACTTTGTCGCCAATCTTGAATTCTTGAGCAGGTCTACGGTGGCGATCAGCCTGGGTCTTCTGCCTATTGGTAGCTGTCTTGATATTCGCCTGAACCTTTTTCCAAAGATCTTGCAATGCTTTAATCCTGTCGTCTGCCGCGGAAACCCCTGATGAAGATAAAGAGAGAAGGAGTGTAGAAGGATGGAACCCGTAATTTACAAAAAATGAAGATTCCAGAGTAGATCCACTTTGTGTGTTGTTATGGGCGAATTCTGCCCAGGGCAAAAGTTCGGACCAGTCATCTTGGGAATCTGAAACAAAACATCTTATGTATTGTTCTAGTGACTGATTGGTCCTTTCAGTTTGACCATTCGTCTGTGGGTGGTACCCAGAGGAGAAATGTAGAGAAATGCCTACAGTAGTTGAAGGCAAAAAGAATGCCAAAAGCGAGACACAAACTGAGAACCCCTATCAGACACGATAACCAGGGGTACTCCGTGAAGTCGGAAGATCTCTCTGATGAATACATCGGACAGTTTGGAAGAATTTGGAAGACCTTTGAGAGGTATAAAGTGGGACTGTTTAGAAAATCGATCCACAACCACAAGGATCGTATTCATGCCCTTGGATACCGGTAAATCCACAATCAAATCCATGGACAGGTGTGTCCATGGCTGGTTAGGAACAGGAAGGGGCTGGAGAAGTCCTGAAGGAAGATTCCTGGGAGTCTTAGTCCTGGTACAAGTTGGGCACGCGGCTACGAAGTCCTTGACATCTTTCTGAATCCCGGGCCACCAAAAAGTTTTGGAAATCAGATCTAAAGTTCTCCTTGTACCTGGGTGGCCAGCGGCTCTGGAGGAGTGACTTCATTGGAGAACTTTCCTGCAGTGCGTAGGAGAAGTATAAAGACGACCCTCGGGAATATTGAGATCTGCAGGGGTGTGATCTTGTTGTCGTACAATATTTTTGAGAATGTTGAAGGTGGTTGCAGAAAGAATACACTTAGCAGGGAGAATAGGCCTTTGTTGGTCCTCAGATTTATCGTCCAAAGAGAATTGTCGGGAAAGGGCATCAGCCTTGACATTTTTTGTTCCAGGCAGATATGATATTATGAAATTGAATCTTGAAAAGAATAATGGCCATCTGGCTTGATGGGCTCAAAGACGACGTGCTCCTTCGATGTATAACAGATTTTTATGATCTGTTAAGATACAGTAGCGACATACTTTATTAAAGTAAATGCCGGCGGCATGCCGGGATCTACCCCACCTGCCGCCAGTCAGAAACGCGCGCCGCCGCGTTTCCCCCACGCACCCCCCCTCCACATCGCGCGCAATTACCCCCCCAAAGACACCCCGAACCCGGCTTCTACTCTGCCCCTCTGCTTCCCCGCACCCCCGCTTACCTAGATTTGAACTCCAGGGGTGTCGGGGAAGCCTGGGGAAGCCGGGGAAGACGGGGAAGCCGGGCGCGCTTGTGACCGTGACGTCACAGTGCGCCGCCACGCGCCGCGGCTACCCGCTTCCCAGCCTCATACAGCCAGCGGCATTTGCTCGAATAAGAGCTGCCGCTGCTGTAGTTATGGGATTCTCAGTACACTCCAGAAAATGTCTCCATTCTTCTAGTGCTAATTTCACAGCCAGGAGTTCCCGATTCCCGATATCGTAATTGCACTCAGCGGAAGAATGTTTTTTGGAGAAAAATGCACGGGGATGCAATCTGGATTGAGGATTCTTCCTCTAGGAAAGGACAGCACCAACACCGACATCTGATGCATCTACTTCTAGGGTGAAAGGAAGTTTTGGATCAGGAAGAATAAGGATAGGTGCGGAGACAAATGCACTCTTAAGACGAGAGAAGGACTGAATTGCCATGGGAGGCCAAGAAGAAGGGTCAGCTCCTTTCTTGGTCAAGGCAGTAATAGGAGCTACCAATGAAGAAAAGTTCTGGATACATCTACGATAATAGTTCGAAAATCCGAGGAACCGTTGAATGGCTTTGAGAGTGGTGGGTTGAGGCCAATCCAGTGCTGCTTTGACCTTAGCAGGATCCATAGTAAGTCCAGTGTTGGAGATAATGTATCTAAGGAAAACGGTGGAGGCTTGGTGAAATTGACACTTCTCGAGTTTGGCGAAGAGTCGGTTTTTCGCTGGCGAAGAAGTACCTGCTTTACATGGGACACATGTTCTTGTTTGGATTTGAAGAAAATCAGAATGTCATCTAAATAAATGATCACAAAAGAATTGAGAATGTCCCGAAAGATTTCGTTAACAAAATCCTGAAACACAGCTGGGGCATTACACAGACCGAATGGCATGACTAAGTACTCGTAATGTCCATCTCTGGTGTTAAAAGCAGTTTTTCATTCATCACCCTGGCGAATCCTGATGAGGTTGTAGGCTCCACGTAGATCCGATTTAGAGAAGATATTGATGCCTTGTAGGCGATCGAAGAGCTCAGATCTAAGAGGAAGAGGGTAACGATTCTTAATGGTGATTTTATTGAGTCCCCGGTAGTCGATACAAGGGCGTAAAGAACCGTCTTTTTTCTTCACGAAGGAGAAACCGGCACCCGCAGGAGAAGTAGAGTTACGTATGAAACCTCTCTGGAGATTCTCGGCAATATACTCTCGCATGGCCTTGGTCTCAGGCATGGACAAAGGGTAGGAAGCCCCTCTAGGGGGAGAAGAACCCAGGAGTAGTTCAATGGGACAATCGTATGTACGATGTGGGGGTAGTACCTCAGACTTAACTTTATTGAAGACGTCGCTGAACTCGGCATACTCCTCAGGCAAAAGTACCTTTGCCTCGGCTGGGGTAGTAACACAAATGCTACTGGATTTAATGATACAGTTCTTGGTACAAAAAGTGCTCCATTGAATGGGATCCTTATTTAGCCAATCCACCCGAGGATTATGAATCTGTAACCAGGGATGGCCAAGGATTACTGCTACGGAATGCGTATGAATCACATTGAATTGGATGTCCTCCAGTGATCAGTACCTGTTTTGAGATGAAGTACCTGGGTCTCCAGTAAAACAAAGGCTGGCTGAAGCGGTCTTCCATCAATGGCCTCAAGTCCAATAGATTTCTTCCTAGCTATGAGGGGGATATGGTGACGTTCAGCAAAGCCTTGATCTATAAAGTTGCCCCCAGAGCCAGAATCGTGGAAGGCCTGGGTGGAAACAAGAAACCCATTCCCAGAGAGAGTGATGGGAAGAAGGATTCTAGAAGGGTTATCAACAGAAATAGGAGAGAGAGAAATGGTTCCTAGTGAGACTCCCCTAATTCGCATGGGAATTTCGCGGATTCCTGGCTTATTGGGACGAGAGTAGGCCAGGTGTCCAGGTTGTCCGCAATATAGACACAGACCCGCATTCAGGTGACATTTTTTCTCTGATTTGGAGAGACTCTTACCTCCCAGTTGCATGGGTTCAGAAGTATCCATTGAAGGAAATTCCATCATGCTCACCTGGACCGGAGTGATTCTGGATGAGGATGATCTGCGGTGTACTCTCTCCACTTTCCTTTCCTGAAGACGGTGGTCCACTCTGATGCAGATGGCGATAAGGTCCTCCAGATCCGTGGGACGGTCAAAAGTCGCCAATTCGTCCTTTAGGGTTTCAGAGAGGCCCCGCCAGAATGCAGCAGACAAAGATTCATTATTCCAAGCCGTCTCTGCGGCAACGGTTCTAAACTAAGTGCATATTTTGCCACAGGACGATTACCTTGGGATATATAGAAAAGAGTAGAAGCAGCAGATACCTTGTGGCCAGGTGTGTCGAACACCCTACGGAACTCCCTGGTAAAGGCTCCGATGTCCTGAGTGAGATCAGACCTTTGTTCCCAGATAGGAGAAGCCGAGGCAAGTGCGTCATCTGTGAGGAGAGAAATAATGTACGCCACCTTGACACGTGGAGAGGTGAAGCAGGAGGAGTTTATCTCAAATTGAATGAAGCATTGATTCAAGAACCCCCGACATTCTTGGGGATCCCCTCCATAACGGTTGGGCGTAGGTAACCGGGGTTCGTGGAAGGAATGAGGAACGGACCTAACTTCCCCAGGAGTGGCAGAACTAGGAACATATACATGTATAGAGAGAGTGAGAGTTTTAAAATTCTCCTGGATAGTTTGCATATGATGGTCATAAGATGCAAGTCTTTCCTCAATGCTGGACAAAGCGTTGGCGTGCGTGCTCCGGACTCTTCCTACCTCAGCGGGGTCGAAGTTTGTGTGGCTGAGCATACTGTAACGCGTAGCTCACCACAAATGAAGTGCGACCGCGGTGCTGAGGTAGGGAATTGAGAAACGCCAACCCATAGCCACGCGGGCGCGCCTGGATGTAGATTGGTCGTGCAAGTCGGATCAGGGTTATAGAGTGCAGAGTAGTCGTAGTCGTATATACTTGCCAGGTCAGGATTGGAGAATAGCGGATCGTTGGGGTACTTTGCCAAGGTCAGGATTGTAGAAGAGCGGATCGTCGGAGTACTTTGCCTAGGTCAGGATTGTAGAAGAGCGGATCGTCGGAGTACTTTGCCAAGGTCAGGAGCGGAGAGAAGCAGAGTCCAAGAAACTAGCAGGGTTCAGGCAACAAAGGGTTAATCAGGCAGACAAGGCAAGACAAGGTATCAGGAACAGAATGCAGCAAGTACGGCATCACACAGACTATGCTCAGCAAAGGTAAGCTGAAAGTGCCGGGTATATAAAGGAGGAGGCTCCAATAGCAAGCAGGGGTGGAACCAGGAAGTTAATCGTCATAGGCTGCTGGTGCACACAGGTGTGTCCAATGATGCAGCCGATCAGGTAGGAGGTTGCTTGCAGCCCGCACGTGTCACAGGGTTCAGAGGGCGGGGCCTGGAGTGTGTGATACTCCCATGCCGGTGAGATGTCAGAGCGGGGGCGGAGCCTGGAGCGCACGTCACTGCCATGCTGGTCTTGTTTAACAACAGAGCGGGGACGGAGCCTACTGCGCGCATCAGCGGGGAGACTAGATGAGCGCCCACGACGTACAGCCAGGTGAGGGACGGGATTAGAGGCCGCAGAGGGCGGAACAGACTGTGTAGGGTCCGCGCACGCGCGCGTCACAGGACCAGAGGGCTGCGCTATTTCAGTGTTTGTGACCGAAGGGCCAGTAAGATGAGGAGATGGTCCCTGAACGCCGGAATGGCGAATCCTCACAATTATACAGTTATTATGGACATTGGGACTATACTCTGAATATATTGTTCTTATACAATAGAGCACTTACTGGTGAAGCACCATCTACCAAATCACCAATATTCTTATAGAATAGCACTGTTTAAATGTATATATTACAATGTTGTGATTTTTATTAGGTCACACTGTACATGTAACATATTGTTTCCCATGTGAGTTTTGATTTTGTTTAATCTAGCTTCTTTGGTAAGCTTGTGCGGTGTATCTCCACTCTTTCCTCGGGACACCCTAGCCAGGCCTTATTTTAGGGATAACTAGCTAATTACACATTCTGATACAGTATAAAATAAGTGCAAAAATGTGTGCACAGTAATGTATGTATGTATATTTTTATAGCGGAAACCAGTTACACAGCGCTTTACAATTTTGACAAACATTAAAATACAATTACAATACAAGGAAAATAATAATAAAAATGTGATAAGTGCATCAAGGCAAAAAGGTAACATTGGGGGAAAGGTGTCTCTGTCCCTGCGAGCTTACATAGCAGGCTTCCCCCTGGCCCCCGTGGCCCCCCTTACCACCGCAGGAGAACGGGGACCCCCGTGGTATGTCGGGGAGCTGCGGGGGCTGCCGGTAACATCAGTTACAGGGCGCCGCCATCTTGTAGGAGCTCGCGGTTGCGCAGTGTAGTTGCGCATGCGCTGTACAGTGCCAGAAGTGCCGGCGGCAATGTTAAGGTTGGCATGAGGTCGCACATTCGTAGAACCAAAGCAGTAGCCATTACAGGATCACGAGTGCGCTGTAAAGATAGCGCACGCGGTCACAATGCTAAAGAGGTCCTGAGTGTACTACAATTCCCAGCAGCCTCTGGGGATTGCCCTTTCACCCACATCACGTGCACCCAACCAGCAAACACACTCACACTTTCGTTACTGTTGTGGACACTCAAGAGACTGAGGGGAATGTGATGATGGACATGTGGGTGAGGGGATGGTATGCATACAGAGTGATGCACTGTTATTCATATATTGTTTGATGTTATGCAAAGAGAGTGTTATTGAAGTTACAGTTCATGCTCAGTAAATACTGTGTTTTCACACGGTGTGTATTTACTGTATGTGGGTTCTAGTGAGGGCACACTCCCACCCCGTTGGGATCCCTCATCAGTGAAGGCGCTGCACCGAGTGTAAGTACATACCCCAGGTTCCCCGTGGCGGAAGCTCAGCTCTCCTGGTTGCCAAAACAGGTACCGCACCACACTGAGAAGTAGTCAGATACACCTACCCACCCCAATCTCACTTAGTGGGGTGGGGGGGGGGGAAGAGGGCTACACTTACAATCTAATTGTCATATGGATATACTAACAGAAACAATAAGAGTACATGTGAGGGCATTGATTGCATATAAGAACATTCTGCTAAGAGCATATTGTAGTTAGCGAGTAGAGGTCACCCAGAACAGGTGAGTTCTCAGTTGGGTTTTGATGTTAGAGAGAAAGGGTGCTTTATGGACATTTAGAGGGAGGAAGTTCCAGTTGTAGGGTGCACAAGTTTGAACAGAGTATAGAGGGGGCATAGGGGTTTAGTAAGAGATTAAAGCTCAGATATAATGAGGGGAAAAGGACTACAGAGTCTTTGAGGAAAGAAGAACAATTTAGCATTACATTCGGAATTTAAAAGGGAGCCAGTGGAGAGTTCTCAGGAGGAGAGAGGCAGAGACTGCTCGAGAGGACAGTGAGGTTATGTTTGCAGCAGCATTTTGAATAGATTAAATAGATTGAAGGATAGAAGACTGCGAGACTATAAGTCATTACTTGCTGTTTCCCAAAGTCTGGTCTGATTTGGGTGTTCTGAGGAGATGGTTGAGAAACTAGTGGATCAAATGACCCACAGTCCCTTCCCCGTAGAGTTTACAATCTGAGGCACAGGAAGATAACGTGACTTGCCCAAGGTCACAAGGAGCCGACACCCGGATTATGACCCAGGCTCCCTTGCTTCAAACTCAGTGCTTTCAGTTGATGCCTTTACTCATTGAACCATTTATAAGTAAACAACTTCTAATTTGAATATCACATTTCTCTACAATTAAGTATTGTATACATTTGCGTTCATACATTTTCTTACAGTTACAGTACAGGTATTAGTTGCGTTCAGTTACCAATACTGCACTTCCCCTTGTTCTCCTCTTTTATGTTAGTACTTTCTACTTTCAATTTTTGCAAAACAGTTTGTTCTTTATGTAACCATGTCACCTATGGCTACTAACCTGCCCTACTCCTGGCAGTGCGTCCTGGTAAAGCAGGCCTGCCAGTAGTCAACATGGGGCTTTCCCCCTCCTTGGTGCTGCACTTGAGTGATAGTGGGATGTGGTGACATTAGACCTGAGCATGTCCAATCATGGGACAGACCTGGTGCCCTCCTCCTAGCTGTACTTAAGGGCAGTGCCGCCTCAAATTTTGTAGTGCCTCTCCCCACTTGAGAGAGGCAGGTATCACACAGGCTTGCCTGGAGCTCGGCCTACCCTGTTCCTCTTCCCCTTGGGGGAGAGTGAGTGATACCTTATACCCCTGGTCCTGCTAGAGGGCTAGGGAAGAGCTAGGACAGCAGCCGGGGACCTGACCTATAGTGGTAGTCCAGGGACCATCCTCAAGTTGACCATCCCAGAAACTGCAGTGGGCAGAAATCTGCCTTGTTCATTTACTGTCAGACCAAGAGAACAGATCGTTCCTGTTGTTATAATCCCGCCTAGTGTGTGATCTTACTGGGGGAAGAGGTGATTAGTTCTACTGTAGGAGATCATCTTCTCCAATCTGGAGCCTACAGCAGATGGAGGCGCTGCACTGCTAGAGAACCATGTGGGTAATGTACCCCAGAATCCTGATCCACACTGCCATCGGCAGACAGTTCAGCCCTCCTGTTACCAGCAGGTATTATGCACCACACAACCAGTAATGGCAGAATCTCCCAGAGGGTGGGGGAAACACTGTTACATTTATTTATAAGGTGCTCCTTCAATAATCATATTAATTTGTTTCTTCTTTAGCAAAAATGCCAAACTTTCCTTAGTGGCTGTTTGTAGCATATTGTTTCACCTTTATTAATGATTCGGTCGAAAGTTGACTTTTTTTCTTAATTACTATGTTTTTCCCTTTTTTGTACCGTTCACTTATTGATCTTATTTTTTATTTTTTTAAAGATTTGCCTTTCTATCATTTACAAATTGGAATAATCCTGTTTGGATCCAAATATATATTTCACATTTAAACAAGACTTATTTTCACTAAAAATTAATACAATGATGATCACTGCAAGCACAGAGGTCAATCAGAAGCTAAATGTTGTTCAGAAGTGATTTATATTTGAAGTAAAAGAACATTGGAACACACGAGTCACCACATTCCGGAGTAGAATGTTGTGCTGAAATATGCTGCTTGTCCTTAAGCAAATGGGTTCAAATGATGGAAAATGACAGTTATTTAGTCACCTTGTATGATAATTGATATTGTCGTGAGAAGTTAGCGTTTGCATTGTGAATACATTGTAAAGGCATAGGATGTTTACAAAGCAAAACATTCCAAAGGATGCACGAAACATTGATTTCAAAGGAAAGCGAGAGAAGCTAAAAATAAGGCTAAATGGGGTTTATGCCTTTCGTCCAGCGCATATCTTGCATAGTACCACAGGGACACGGAAATGTCTGTTGCGCTAGGACTGTAGTGATATAGAGAATGATGACAAAATGCTAGGAGGCCCTTTGGCAATGTTGGCATTGAGGGAAAGAGATGAACGCAATGCTCTGAATTGGCAGTAACTTTTAATAAAAGATAACGGATTGTGGTCAGAGCAAGGACATTGTATGCATTTTACAGTTTATTTTTTTAACTAATTATAGTCAAGTAGCCGCATGAATAACAATGTATTTTAAGTAAGGTTGGAGCAGATAATATTAAAACATTAGTACAGTTACAAGTGAGTTTAACAGAAAGCTAATGGTGCTAATTGTTTTATTTTTTTTAGGGCTCATTTAAAGCAGTAATCATCCCCCAAGGGTCTTCTACTGCTGAACCACAACTCCTGAGATATTCACCTTTTATGTGTAACTGGTATTCCCTGTGAATACAGACGCTACTAATGTGTATAATACCTGTGTGGCCCTCAGGAGCCTAAGCCTCCGCTCGGGGAGCCTGGGGTACATATAGATTCGCTTTCTCATGGTGCAACGCCTCCACCTGAGAGGGACCCTGACAGGGCGGGAAGGGGCCCTCACAGGACACAACCCAATAACACACAATTGGTATGAATAAGCCAGAATAACCTTTACTGAACATGCATATATATAACTCTATAAGTCCCAATGTCATTCACTTCCACTTATGAGTGTATGCCCCTTACCCACCACCGTCTACCCCCACACCATGTCCACAGAATAACCCTTGTCCCGTGGTCAGTGCTGCCAATATGTGTGAGTACTCTGTAGGTGGTGCACGTGCGTAACAATACCTGCCCAGTGCGACGGCACCTGAGCGTTCAAAGGATCTTCAAAAAGGATCCGACGACCTCCTAGCGATGTCCGGTTCCTCCAGCTGGATGATCGGTCAGGGCCGTCCACCCTGAGTACAGTTCCGCTTGCTCTGCGGAGTAGGCTTGATCCCAAGCCTCTTTGGTCGGAAGCGCAGCGTGTCCCTAACTGTCTCTGTGTCCCTAACTGACACTGTATATGCTAATGGGGCAGGGTCCCTAACCTAGGGCCTGTCCCTTAAGCACCACAAACTTGTGGCTCAGGGGCTAACTGGGGCCTAGGGGCCTGCTGGCCTAGTGCAGTGGGTCACTGACCCCTGCACCCTCACCTCCTTCCCCTAGACTCTCCTGGCGCTGACTGAACTAGCGTGGGCTCTGTGACAGCTTCCTTATCCCTGCCTAGGAGAATCCTCACACCCTATTGGTCCCTGGCGTCATGTGGGGTGCTCATGGGACTTGTAGTTCCTTCCAAGAGCATTCCCTGGTTGGCTAGTGCTTCGCGCGCATCTCTCTGCGCATGCGCGACTTGCCTCTGCCCTTCCCGTCACTCTAACACACTGCGCATGCGTGCACCACAGCTAAGATGGCACACCCTGCAACGGGAGCCGCTGGGAGTACTCTGCTCCCAATCGCCGCACCAGCACCCGGCAACCGCCCACGTGCTAGCAAAGGTGCACGCCGTGCACGCACACGCAAACGCACCTCCCGACCGCCGCTGTGAGTACTTGGAGGGGGGGGGTCCGCTGTGCAGAGGGGGACATGGAAACATCCTCCCCCTGCTAAAAACCCCAATGACCTCGCTTGGGTCACATACTGTAACTTGTGTAACTATATACAACAGTTATATAAGGAAAATTTGCATGACATCATTATATAATAAAAATGCAGAAATCAAATACAATCTTACACATTATTGGCTCTATATCAGATTGTACATTTCATTGAACATCACTATTACAGACTGCACTTTACTGCGAGCCAACTGCTGAGCCTCATAATGGGGTACCCCAATTTGATCATAGGTTACCCGGTTTGGAGGGTACCTTACTCTTTGGCTCCTACGGAGCTGTTCTTCAGCAACTCCCTCTGGGGAGTAATAGGTACAGTCCTGAGGCTCAGCCTCTTCCCTTGAGGGGAGAAATGTCTCTGAACAGTCTCTGTTTGGCACAAAGCACGGGCTCTGTGGATCCAAAGGCTGGCCTGCTGGAGCCACCTTAGTAGGCGTTGGCCTATGGGGCCCTTTACCCGTAGCTCCTCCGGGAGATGCCCCTTCAGTGGAATAGTCCCTTTGAGAGGGTCCTTCCATAGGATATTCAGGAGTTTCAGAGTTGGTGTAATTATTTACAGTCTCTTGACCAATCTCTGAGGAATCGGACTCACCATTCAGTGGTGTGGCCAGTATTTCTGCTTCCTCGTCTCCCACTTGTGGAATGGGGAGAAGATGATTACGGTGCCAAACCTTTACCCGACCTTCAGTGTCTTTGATGCGATAGACCGGGAGGCCAGACATCTGTGACTCTACCTCATATACACCATCTCTCCATCGGTCCGCCAATTTATGTTTTCCTGGGACTCCCAGATTACCAAGCAACACAGCTTCCCCAGGACGTAGCTCCCGATATTTGACTTTATGGTCGTATCGTCTTTTGTTGCTGGCATTCAGTTTAGCTGCAGACTTCTCGGCCTGTTGGTAAACTTGTTGCAGACTGTCCTTAAGTCTTTGCACATATTTGAAATGGGTAGCATTGTGTATCCCATCCGTTGACACTTGAAGACGTACATCTACTGGCAGTCTCGCCTCTCGCCCAAACATAAGAAAATATGGGGAGAATCCAGTTGACTCATGGCGGGTACAGTTGTACGCATGTACCAAGGCCTCCACGTGTCGACTCCATTCTGCGCACCCTTCAGGGTTCCGAGCATGTCCAACAAGGTCCTATTAAATCGTTCTGGCAAAGCATCTCCTTCGGGATGGTATGGCGTCGTCCGCGATTTAGTAATATTCAGCATTTTGAACAATTCTCGGATCAGAGTGCTCTCAAAATCCCGACCTTGGTCTGAGTGAAGCCGGTTTGGAAGACAGTAGTGAACGAAGTACTACTCCCATAGTATTTTTGCCACTGTGATAGCTTTCTGGTCTTTAGTGGGGAAGGCCTGAGCATACCGGGTGTAATGGTCCGTGATGACCAGCACGTTGCATATTCCTCGGGTATCGGGCTCAATGCACAGAAAGTCCATACACACCAAGTTCATTGGGCCAGAACTCTTTAGGTGGCCCATGGGCGCTGCTCTTGTAGGCAGGTCTTGCGTTGTATACACCGGGAACAACGGCGACAGTGTTGTTCTATCGCTTCTCGCATTTTGGGCCAGAAGAAGTGGTCTCTGACCAATCCAGAGGTCTTCTCTACACCGAGATGTCCATGTTCATCATGTAGAGACTTCAATACCATATATCTTAAAATCTGGGGTAGAACCAATTGTTGCCTATCAGTGTGGTTGTGATATTGTACTACCCGATAGAGTAAGCAATTGTCAATTTCAAACTTATCCACCTCACACATTAGCAACGCGATCAGGTCTCTGGGAGCACGCTTCAGTAGAGCTGGATTCTTCCTTTGAACAGCTTGCCGAATGATGCTGATTACCGGATTTCTCACTTGGTAGTCCACCAGGTCTTTCCATCGTATCACCTTGTCGTGAGTTATATTCATCCCCTTTGGATCGCAGTAGGCGGCTGGGATAGCCTGCGACTGCATCCTAAGGAATATGCAACCCGTAGTTCTGAGAAGCCCACTTGATCGTTGATGATGGCAGCTGTGCTACACATTGCTCGCATCCCTGGCCCCGGGATTTCTTCCCACTCATCATCATTGGGAGTAGCACTTAGTCCTGGTCGTCGGGATAGAGCGTCAGCTCCGATGTTCAAAGGCCCCGGCTTATACTTCAGAGAGAATTTGTAATTGGATAGGGCTGCCAGCCATCGGTGCCCTGATGCATCCAATTTGGCGGAGGTATTAATGTATGTGAGGGAATTGTTGTCCGTCCTTACCTCAAACGTAACACCATAAAGATAATCATGGAGTTTTTCCGTGATCGCCCATTTGAGAGCCAGAAACGCTAACTTGTGTACAGGGTATTTTTGTTCACTGGGTGTCAGACTGCGGCTGACGTAGGCTACGGGCCGAAGACCCTCGGTGTGTTTCTGATGTAAGACTGCACCCAGTCCATTGAGACTGGCATCCACGTGCCTATGCAAGCACCGGTGCTTCCGTCAGGCTTTTCTTCAAATTCAGGAAGGCCTGTTCACACTCGGACGCCCACTTATCGCCAAACGGTTGACGGGCCGAAGTGGCCTTCCTTCCTGTATCTTCGGGATATATCTTCAAAAGATTGTTCAGGTGTTTACCTCGACTGGAGTACCCTTCCACGAAGCGACGGTAAGACCCACAGAAGCCCAAGAATGATCGCAGCTCCGTGACATTCTCGGGACGAGGCCAGTTCACTACCGCTTCTACTTTGGCCGCATCGGTGGCAATTCCTTGGGCAGACACGATGTGTCCCACGTATGTCCCAGAGGTGTGACAGAACCGACACTTGTCGAGCGACAACTTCAACCCTTCTTTTCCAATATGGTCTATTACCTTAAGCGGGCTCTCTCCGTGCTCCTCCAGGGTCTTCCCGAAGACAATGCTGTCGCCCAGGTAGACTAGACACTCCCGAGGGTTCATGTCTCCGATAGTTTTCTCCATCAGTCACTGGAAGGTAGCATGGGCCCCACATATACCTTGGGGCATACGCGTAAATTGATAGAAACCCAGGGGGCAGACGAAGGCTGTCTTTTCCTGGTCCTCTGCACTCATAGGTACCTGGTAGTACCCAGATCGTAAGTCGAGAACACTGAACCATTGGCTCCCAGTTAGAGCATTCAGGACCTCTTCAATGCGAGGAAGGTTGTATTGGTCGGGTACCGTACGATTGTTCAGGGTTCGATAATCGACACACAGTCTTACGGATCCGTTCTTCTTCCTCACCACCACTATGGGTGAGGTGTAAGGACTCCGAGACTCCGTCAAAATCCCAGCGGTCTCCATTTCTTTCAGGACGTTCCTTACATCGTCCACATCCCTGGGGGTGATGCGACGAGAGCGTTCACGGAACGGAGTGGCATCACTCAATCTAATGGTATGTTGGGCGCTGCGACTGCAACCCACATCCATCTCACTTGTGGAAAACACCGTCCTTCGTTCATTCAACGTGGCTGTCAGTTGGCAGTGTCGAATCTCCGAAGTTGAAATCCAGGTCGACTAACTGCTCATCCACTGCAGCGGCGTTCACCTTTGGCACTGTTTCCACAGGGCTGACCGGATATATGCGGCCCAAACTTCATCCTGCATCAAGGTCCATCGGGAATGGGGAGATATTCTGAACATATACGTAGGTTCGTAGAGGAATTTTAGTCGGCCACTCTCTCACTTCGGGTACTACCCTATACCCTCTCTGAACATCTTCCTCAGGAGTACTCTCCAGAGAGAAAAGATGGTCGGCCTCATCTGGATCGGGATAACAGCACCAGACGGCTATATGTAGCACTCCCCCTGGTAAAATTGTCATCAGTCCGCGTTGACGATTGTAGAGGTCCCTGTGACGCTCTAAGGCATATACCCGGTTGCACTCCTCCCGTAGTACCGGGTCAAGGAGTGGATTGGCTATTGGTAATTCGTTGGTCTCTTTCAAGTATGCTCTGATTACAGCTTGCACTATATCAGTATTCGTTCCCAAGATGATCAGGTACTGGCACTGTTCTTGAGGCTCAGGACATACCATTGCTTCCACATGCATGGGGTGTTTCTTGCCAGTGTTCAGTTGGAGTATCTCCAGTTGAACCCTTACAATCCCATCGATGGGGTAATCTTCGTTACTTAACCCCCTCATATGTTCCGCCGACTGCAGGGGATAGTGTTTGAGGTGCTGGTCATAGAATTGTCTGTATATTATGGTCACTTGGGACCCGGTGTCCAGTAGAGCAGAGGCATAGATCCCTTCTACTACAACACGCACGATGGCAGATGGGCCTACCTGACTTTAAGCATCCCATGGTGGAGTTCCATCATCGGCGCTTGGGTCAGTAGGAGTTTCGGGAGGCTCAAGGGGGCCTCGGATATCTTGGTTTCTGTGGTCTGTATCCGGCAGATCATGGACCTAGCAGAGCTTCCTTTACTTGGAGTTGTTTTTTCTTGGTTGCCGCCTTCTGGGCACTCTCTGGAGAAATGGCCCTTCTGCCCACATCCATAGCAGACAGTGGGCCTTATGCAGAGAGCATAGAATTTTAAAATTGGCGAATTTCATAAAAAGTAGCTTTTTTGGAGAGTTTTATTCTCCATATGCAGAAAAGTGCGAATTCTGCTATGTTTAACATGGATGCGTGTGGCGAGTTTAAATTGGCGAGATGCGCGCTTCAGAAACGTGTAAAAACAAATTCGCGCCTTTTTTTCCCCTTTACTATAGGCGGCGAGCGCCATCTTGCCATCTTTTCCTGGCGCGGCAAAAATGCGCGAATCGCGGCATTTTTTGGCGCGAACAGCCGCTTTATGCCGTTCGCACCTCTCTGCATTCGGAGAGTTTTAAAAATGGCGAGATGGAGGTTCTCGCCAGCCGCGAGGCGAGTTTTAGCAATTGAAAAAACAAAATGGCGCGATTTTCGGAACTCGCCATTTTCTGCCGGTTTCTGCGCGAAATTGTACAAAAAATGGCGAATTTCGAAATAACGATGCTCTCTGCATAAGGCCCAGTATCCTTGGGATCAAATCATCTTGGGTAAGTGGGGGATGATTTCCCAGAAGTTAGGTCTTTCCTTGAGGGCGACTTGGGTGGCTCCTCTTCTTCTTTGACAGGTTTCTTGACCCTGCGAGCAGAAGCTCCATGAATGTCACTCGTAAGCTGTTCTTTGACCTTGGTGGATGTATGTAGCTTTGTATAGGCTTCATGCCCCTTGACTAGCCCCAAAATGTCCATGAATGTAGGGGGAGGCCCCTGTAATAGGGAGCACCTAATCATGTTCACTATGTGATGAGTGGGAATGGTCCCTCGGAGGAACTGCTTGCGCCGGTATTTGTCCATAGCCGAGGCCGGAATAAGGTCGCAAGTTCTCAATTTCCAAAGTACCAGCTGAATTCGTTGAAGGAAATTTGACAGATCTTCTTTCTCTTTCTGTTTGAGACCATAATATTTGAACCACAACTCACTTTCCTCTTCATCTTTGCCATAGATCTGGACTTACAGCTCTACCATCTGATGAGCAGAGAGAACAGGGTCTTGGTCGCGCTGTGCACTGACCATGGTGGATGCCGGGAGTCTGAGGCTCTCCAGGATTCTCTGCCGTCTTACCGCTTCAGAGCAGGGACATTCATCGATCCCCTTGAGGGTGTGTTCCTTTCAAGACTCGATGCCTTCTTCACCTGCGGGGACAGGAACCGTTCCGGAAAACGCATTCAGCGTCCGATAATTCTGGGCTTGTGCTGACGTAGTTATAGCTTCCACAAGCTGGGGGAATGTCACGCCCAGTATGGAGCCGCCACTAGCAGAGTGACTAGCAATCCCCGCTCCCATGCTAGGGGTTGGTGTGAAGCTGCTCGTTAATCTGTCAGGGGCCAGTGATGTTGGTGGGCTACCGGCCCAGCTGGTGGCCCCTTGCATAGCATCAGAAAGGAAAGTCACTCGTGATAGGGATACGTCTGATCTGATGGGAGTACTGACGGCCATACCTTTGCCTTCCCAACCCGCATGTCTGGTAGGGGAAGTTGCGTAAATAGAGGCTGTTCCTGGGTAAATGAGAGGGCACCCTTGCGGTAAGGTCTCTGGTAGATACACTACTTGTGGGCCTCTATCAGGGCGTAGAGCTTGTTCTACGGCCAGTAGTAGGGTGTTCTCTTGCTGGTCAAGGTGGTAGTGCTTACTGATGAGGCGGGCTCCCACCAGACCAGGTAATGTCCTTACTGCAGGCACCCCTCCTACTGTGACCACGTGTCGCAGGGGTTCTCCTAGTGTCTCGGCCCATTCGCCCACTTGTTGTGGCGTGAGCGTAGGCATGCTGACTGATATGATACTACGTGAACTACTGAGTAGGGCACCCCTGGGCTGATCTCAGCAGCGCCTCCAAATGTAATGGGTACTCCCTGTGAATACAGACGCTACTAATGTGTATAATACCTATGTGGCCCTCAGGATCCTTAGCCTCCGCTCGGGGAGCCTGGGGTACATATAGATTCGCTTTCTCACGGTGGAATGCCTCCACCTGAGAGGGATCCCGACAAGACGGGAAAGGGCCCTCACAGCACATAACCCAAAAACACACAATTGGTACGAATAAGCCAGAATAACCTTTACTGAACATGCATATATATAACTCTTATACTCTATAAGTCCCAATGTCATTCACTGCTATTTATGAGTATATGCACCTTACCCACCACCGTGTACCCCCACACCGTGCCCACACCGTGTCCCATGGTCAGCGCTGCCACTATGTGTGAGTACTCTCTAGGTGATGTACGTGCGTAACAATACCTACCCAGTGCGACGGCACCTGGGCATTCAAAGGATCTTCAAAAAGGATCCAATGATCTCCTGGCGACGTCCGGTTCCTCCAGCTGGATGATCGGTCAGGGTCGTCCACCCTGAGTACAGTTCCGCTCTCTCTGTGGAGTAGGCTTGATCCCAAGCCTCTTGGTCATAAGCGCAGCGTCCGCTGTGTCACTAACTGACACTGTATATGCTAATGGGGCAGGGTCCCTAACCTAGGGCCTGTCCCTTAAGCACCACAACTTGTGGCTCAGGGGCTAACTGGGGCCTAGGGGCCTGCTGGCCTAGTGCAGTGGGTCACTGACCCCTGCACCCTCACCTCCTTCCCCTAGACTCTCCTGGCGCTGACTGAACTAGCGTGGGCTCTGACAGCTTCCTTATCCCTGCCTAGGAGAATCCTCACACCCTATTGGTCCTGGCGTCATGTGGGGTGCTCATGGGACTTGTAATTCCTTCCAAGAGCCTTCCCTGGTTGGCTAGTGCTTCGCGCGCATCTCACTGCGCATGCGCGACTTGCCTCTGGCCTTCCCGTCACTCTAACACACTGCGATTGCGTGCGCCATAGCTAAGATGGCGGCGCCCGGCAATGGGAGCCGCCGGGAGTCCTCTGCTCACAATCGCCGCACCAGCACTCATCAACCGCCCACACGCTACCGAAGGTGCACGCCGTGCACGCACCCGCACCTCCCCGCGACCGCCGCTCTACTCCCGACCGCCGCGGTGAGTACCTGGGGGGGGGGGGTCCACTGTGCAGAGGGGGACCTGGCTACATATGTGCAATGTTTTTGGTCCCTTTCAGGAAATACATTTGGCTGCCATTCAAAACATCACTTCCACGGGACAAT